>NW_020955624.1:108935-387261 GCF_003031625.1 Empidonax traillii | reverse complement strand
ATATGCATTGTAAGTGCACTGCATGTAAAGACCGATACCACTTCATGAGCTCGTGAATTCTGCTACAAAAGTCTATAAATCTGGTGTTTGGTTAAGTTAAGATTCTTTTCATCACTGAAAGCCGCAGGGAACCTAGAAAAACAGTTTTGATTAATACTACATTTCTTATCATCTATAATTTCAGGTAAATAGTATTGCAATATTTTGAAACTTTACCTCACATAATTTTTTTCAGTTTGCTGGAAATTTTAATCTAGAAAAAGCTCTGAAAAAAATCCCTAAGTAAGAAACAGAACCATACTTCTATCCAAAAATCAGAAGAACTCAATTCAGATGTGCAACACCAAAGTTTAAGCCATTCTTTCATTTTATAGTATTTGAACCAGTCTTCCATTTATTTTGTTTTGATTGCAGTATAACTAAATAATATTCTTATAGTAGTACTCATTAACCTGTAGACAATAGATTCATGTACAAGAGGCAACACAAGAGTGAAAGCAAGCTAACCCCACATTCATCAGCACAAATCACATTTAGTGAGTTACTTAGTTTTTCCTGATTTCATTTATGTCAACCAGTTAAGCCATCTTAGCAGGTCAACCAAATTCTGTATGCAAAGATCATGTATGACAGACAAAGGTGCTTATTTCCTCCCTTCTGTCCTCAAATACAGCTGAACTATTATACTTACACATCCCAGTGGCAAGACCTTTTGTGAGATAACACACGTTTCTGCCCATACAGATAACTAAACACCTACAGCACACTGTATGCAAACACAGACTAAATTTGTGCAAACAAATCATTGCATTGCATTCTTGCAGATGTAAATTATAACCACCTTTCTTTCACCTTGTGGGGAGGAGCAAGAACACTCCCCTGGAGCCTGTTCCTTTCCAGAAGTACAAACAATTCTGATCTCCAGGCATCACACAGATTAGCTTTTTCTGGCTTTTTCTTATCAAACTCAGACATTTCTCACTTATCTGTGCAACTTAGCTAACACTATCCCACCAGAACTGTTTTCCCTGTGGAAAGGTGCTGCACCCAATATCCATTCATCTCTGCATTGCCATAATTAATGCTAAGCTCCAAATTGGATTAGCCACATAAGGCAGCTCCGTAAACAAGTTAATAGGATCTCTCTGCTAACAACGCTCTTACCAATATGCAATTACTGTAACCAGGTATTAATCTAATGGTGTTAATCTGTAAGATTCTAACATTTAAAGCATACCACTGTAACATTTTAATAAAACTAAAAAGTAACTTTCCCCTTTACTAAAATATATGTATTTTTTAAATATCTATCTATCTATCTATCTATCTATCTATCTATCTATCTATCTATATATATATATATATCACACCGATGGCTATGTAGAAAACAAACAAGCTAGGACTTGGGACTTCCATTACTACATTAGTCAAACAGTGATGGTGACAATTTTGTTTGTGGGGTTTTTGGTCTATTAGGTAGATCGATGCATCCGACCCACTACACTGAATATACAGCAAGAAGTTTCTACCAATTCTTCTAAGTTCCTTTAAAACCAAATACTAGAAATAATAATGATTACTACGAGAATCCATTCTGAAATAACAAAGAGAACCCCTGTTCATTATTTAAAACTTTTCTCTCCTAGTTTCTTTTATCCAAACCCTTGAACTGACAAAACTCCGTATCACTCACTTGTTCACTAATTATGCTCCAATAAATCTTCCTGAGAGTTTCTACATGCCTTTCTTCATGTGCTATAGCTCCCACTGTTTGTATAATAATATATTAAAAAAGTGCAGTTATATATTTTATAGGCCTGATAAGCAAATTCTTCCATCTCTTAATACATCCCAGAGGTCTTTGTTTCATTTTATACTTCCTTGGCTAACATAGCAGGTTGTGCACTACACTTAAAAATATAACTACATATACTTACATAAAATATAAGTCCATAAACTTAAGTTCTAGATAATCTAGTAAGTTATTAATTAAATATAACTACTATTTACTCAGGATCAAAAAACCAAGGACCTTCTTTCTTTGATTACACTTTGAAAAGAAACGTAACTAGCATGTCACAGAAGAGGTACTACAAGGAGATATTGCCACATTTGGCCATCAAACACAGATCTGACACAGAAAAGAGAATTTATAAAATTTCCTCTCCTACACATCAGCCTTTACTGAACAGTTTTTACCTTTCTTTCTATCACTTAGTAACTGGAAGGCTTGTATCTTCTTTCAGACCATTGCTACAAAGCAGGGCCACTGAGACACCCACATTTAACATATCCACTCACACATGTATATAAAACATCAATTGTTGCAGGATGAATGAATAAACTGTAAAGCCAGTGGAAGTCCTCTGAGTTTGAGATGACTTGCTGTCTGCAACAGAAGAGGTCAGTGGTTCAGAAATCTTTTCCTAACCCTTCAACAATCCCAAAGCGCCCTGCATAAGGAGAGAGTTGATATCTGCAATACTTGTCAGTGTTTGAAGGTTTCATTTTATTTTTTGTTCTTTATCCAGGCTAAAAGACAAGCAATGGAGAGATGACTACATGTCTAATGAATTCGCAGCCTAAAAAATCAAGGCTTACAAACGCTGTGTAAAGTTATCCTTTCTAAATAAATCTGTATTATATCCTCATCTAGAATTCAATTTCTAGTCTATTGACATAAGAAGTTACAGAAATCTTGGCAAAATTAATACATCAACTTTGGCTGTATGGGGAAGGTATTACAGTGATAATGGGTTAGACTAGTGTACACGTCCTCCCACCTGCAGCGCCCTGGAAATATTCTGTACCACACCTGTTGTTACACCTATGCAAGTTTGCAACGAATCACACCTATAATCTGTTGGAACTTAATATCTTCAATCTTCATCAATATTAAACATGATATATTCACTTGCTAGAGCCACCAAACAAGGTAGCAGCATTATTTTTTCCCCCCCTTGGTAAAGAAGTAGATTTGAAAAGTAGTCCATGGAGGTAGGAAACTCAAGACTACAAAAACCTATTAGCTTCACCAAAAGAACTTTTTGTTGTGTGGTGAAGAACAGCTGGAAACAGATTTCTATTATATATGCAATTTAAATTGGCCAGGTTTCTCTCTATGATTATGGTACAGATGATCTGCGGACTGGGGCCACTCAGAGAAGATGTTTTCACTCTAATTTGATCCCCAGAATCTCCCCAGCTAACAGGAAGATTCATGCACCACAGTATCAGGCAGGCAAGTTATTCATGTAACCCTATCATGCCTCAGAACTTTAGGTGGTCCTCCCTGGACACGCCAGGATGTATGTAGGTACATAAGGGCACCTATTCCCAATGTCACATTATTTTTAGGCCTCTCCTGGTGGCCAGAATACCCAAGGAAACCTTACCCAAGAGCCCATTTACTGCCAGCTGCCTAAGGGGTACATCATCAGCTGCTGGGAAATGCCCCCAGTGCCAAGCCCTTGCAGGACTTCCCATGACAAGCCATGATCACACACCTGAACTCAGATTCAGCAATTCAGACTATTCAGGACAGTCTGTGAGCAAGCACAGTTGTGGTGGAAGAGGAAATGATGGCTGATTTCCCAGTCCTGACTACTGGTAAATAGATACCCATGCTGTTACATGCCAGTGCCAGCTTAGATGCTGAAAGGTCTCAGCCTCCAGCTACCACTCCAGAAAGGCACGACAATCTTTTAGGACCTGTGTTATTGCCCCCTTTTGTACCCTAGACAGCCCAAGATATTCTCTGAGGCATTTCCAATCTGGGATGTAGCTTTCCACCTCTTATTTCCAGATTCGAGTCCACTCTGAGCCAAAACATGCAAGGAACACACAATAAGGAGACATTACTTTTTCTGCAGTGTCATCCTGCTATACAGTGAAAAGAGATAACAAGGTCAGCACAAACCCTTGTTCTCAATATGCAAATTTTCTGAAAGAAAAATGATTTTAAAAAGCTGTCACTCCTTAAGCAGGTCCCCAGTAATTTTTTTTTTAAACTATATGCCAGCCTAAAAACACAATCACTTATGTGAAGTTTGGGGCAGAGAACAACTCTTGCATACTCACTGTCTCTTAACTCTATTCTGCAGTCCTCTTTCAGGATACCTCACCTAGATTCAACTCATTCATAATATAAGGTGATCAAAAAATGGATTCACTGACATGCTGCTCCTACTCCTTTAAGGAGTGGGATTCTTCAACAGAGAGTATTGACATGGACTTTCTCTCTGCATTCAGGGTGAAAAAAAAGGTGAACCCTTGTAGCTCACTGTGGATTCCTTGCAGCTACCTTACACCTCTAGAGAAGAGCTCGTGAGAGTATTTTGGCAGCTGCTGGTCCACAGGCAGACTGAGGCACAGTATCTTGAGAACGAGCCTTTCTTCTGTCTGCATGGCATTTCTAAGGCTGTCTAAGGACCCGGTTAAGGGAAGCTTGCAGTTCTGCAGATATGCAATATATTTGACCAATTTTTTACAAGACATACTTATACTCCTTAAGTCTGGTGTGCTTCCTTTTCTTCTCTCTTCTGATCTCAAATATGTGCTTATTCCACACTTCAGACTGCAGCCTCTTTGTTAAAGCCTTCTGGATATCTGCAAGAGGATTAGCTCCATTAACAGTTGTTATTGCTTCAGACTTCCTTGACCTTCCATGTGTCTTTATGGACAGCTCTGTTAAAACTGCTTTGCATGTATACACTTTATTGAAAGGCATAGATCTCCCTGAGCTTTGGGTAGAGCAACTCTCCAAAGCAGCATGCCATGCATGGACATATCCCAGCAGCAGTGGGAGATGGATGGTGTGGACCATGCCATATGTCCCTTAGAGAGATGTGTTGGCAGAATTGGGTCGTTCTGAGTGGGTCCCTGTGAGGTGCGAGTCATCCAAACTGCCTGCACACACTTTAGAGGGTGGGTGCTCCTGAGGTTTCACCCACACGTCAGATGGGGCACCCTATTGGCACTACTAGACACTAGTCAGGGAAATGAATCCCTAGGGAAGCCTATCAGTGTAGTATAGACATGCCCACAAACACCTGAAGTTATAACAGACACACTTTCAAGACTGGTGGATGGACTGATACGAATCCATAGCTGTTCTTATAGAGTTCCCTAACACAATAAATGCCCAGCAGAAAGAGTCAAAGGGTTTTTTCTTGGGCATTTCCCCAAGATGTTGATTATGAACATGGGGTGAACACTAATGTCCAACAATGGACAGAGGTTCACCAGCTACACATGCTGTTTTTCGAAATGGTTCCTCACTGTCCAAAGACTTTAGTCAATAAATGTTCTAAGCTGACAATGTAGCAGTTAGGATGGAAAATAAGAATTTTTCATGCTCCTATATGCCATTAAAAATTTTGGTTACCCTATATACCTTTAATAGAAAATAAAATTCACTATATAATATATATCTACAGATGGCAAACATGTAACTCTTATTTTTTTTTAGTACTATAAGCATTGAACTTCAGTCACTTTTCTAGTGACTTGCTGTCTAACACTTCCAGGATAAATTATGAAAGTTCTCTTCTGTAACAAGATAGTAATATTCATACAGAAGGGTATGCAATGAGAACTACAGTAGAAACTGATCTACCCAAGCACTGCATCGATTTATTGAGACTGATTTATTAGTTTTAATTAATCTAAGCTCAAAAACATCGTGAGCACTCAAAACCTATTTGAAATTACTTTCATTTGGTTACAAAATAAAACATTATTTCAGGTCAGTTTCTCTAGAGAGTTGTCAAAATAGTTTTATGGCCTCATCAAAGCTTCATTCAAAATTAACTTAAAGAACAACAGGTATGTTGTACAAGTCATATCAAAATTTCAGGAAATTCTCATACTGGAATTTGTCCAAGATATTAAATTAAACATATCTTTTCTTGCAATAGTACCACAGGGTTTAAAATGGTCTGCTCAGTTCTTTAGCTTGACTTCTGACTGTAAACACAACAGCATAAATAGCACAATACTATAAAGCCTTATTACAGAATCAAATAAACAGGAAGAGAACACCTCACCTTATTTCCAGCAGTGCCTATGTTGATACCAGAAGTCACAGCTAAACCTTGTTAAGCTTATGAAATCCCATAGAAGCACTACACAGATTAGTAGTAGTAAATATAGTTATTCTGTATACCAAACTACCCAGAAGTACTTTCATTTACTTAGATTAATTCAAGTTCAATAACATCAAAGCTTCAGGTCATTTAGATGGTTATACATGGTTTCTGTCTAAGGTTTGAAGCAATATTAAAGATTTAATATACAAGCTGCAGTTCTTTCACTGTTTTTACTCTCCGGTACCAGCTCTCTGGTCACTCTAGGTCACCAGCAACTCAATGTCCATGTATGGACACAAGATTTATTTAATCAATTAAACTACAGATATTTTAACATAAGAAAAAACTCCCACCATTATATTAATTTCAGTCAAGAGTGAATCAATACTATTTTTTTCCCAGAGAGCTTTATACTATTACTCTACTTGTCTACCACTTGAGATGGTGATTACCCTCAGGAATTAAGAGACAAAAAGGTAAATCACTTCAGTTCAATGGGTGATTCACATTATGTGGAACAATAATTTGTACTTTAGCACATATGAAATCTCTTACCTCTAGGGTTTTCCTCCCCCATTTTTCCAGTTAAACACAAGATACAGACAATGGAAATATGAGTCAAAACTGTGCTTTTAGGAACAAATATTTACAGTCCAATTATAAAATTTACAATATGGAGAACTTCCCTGCAATGTATTTAATATTATTTATTCCAATGATGTCTTTAACCAGAGTTCTCTGTCCCTTCCTTTGTTCTCTGCTGCAGTTGGAAGCTGATGGTATCATTCTCAGCTTTAACTCCTCTTTTAAATGCAAAGAGATACTATCAGGTGTGTTAAGCAGATGTTTAATATGATGTGCAGCTGTCATCAAACATTAGCTTCAAGCATACAGAAAAAAAAGCTTTTACTCATTCTGGAGAATAGCACTAAATAAATTAAACAGGGATAATTTCAGGTATCCTGATGCCACAGGCAGGTGAAAAGATGAAGAAAAGGGTGGAGACGAGCAGAGAAAGGCAGAGAACAGCAGAGAAAATGGGCATAAAATAAGGGAACGGGAACTGGATGTCTGGACTATAGTTACAGTTTTGCAACAGCGGGGAGAAACAGCGCAGAGAAGGTTGAAGAAGGTGAAGAAGGACAGAGAAGGGCAGAAAAGGGTTAAGACTGGTGTGTAGAGATGAGCAGGCATAGACCAAGGGGGAAAAAGGGGCAGAAAGGGGCCAGTGAAGGTCAGGAAAAGTCAAAGAATGTAAAAAATGAGCAGAACAGAGAAGAGCTGGGGAGAGTACGACAAGGAAGAGCAAAGACGGGGAAAAAGAATGGACAACAAAGGGTGAAAAAGAAAGGAAAATAGGAAAGGGAGGAAAGAAGAGTGGAAATCAGCAGAGGCAAAAGAAGGACAGACAAAATAACAGAAGGCTGGAGAAGGTCAGAGAAGCTCACTTTGCCATACTTGCACTAGGGATGTACTAAGGAAATTCATCCTGTGATAGATCAGAGTTGCTTAAGGATTCCATGATCAGCGCAGTGAACCTCATTTCCCTCAACAATGTACACATATATACGGATTTTTCAATCTGAATGGGAAAAGTGGGAGTTTTGCTCTTCTCTTTTCCTTCCCCTCTCCTTTTTGATCTGGGAACACAAAAATCCTATCTCAGCCCTGTCACAGCAAACAACTTCCAAACCATCTGCTATCCAATAAAACAACTCACCTAGACAAATCCTAACCGAGACAACAAATCTGATATTGTACTTGAAGTCACCATAAGTATTAACAACCTTTCATATATATAAAATAGAATATTTCACAATCAAAAGACCTGTACTAAACCAATATTAAGGATGTAATGCCAAGTACTCAAATCCTAGACCAAGAGCCTATATTCTCTACGCTATCAGTTTTTAATTTTATAAAGGCACTTTTTATTCCACTCCTGTGGGATGAGTGCTTCATTCAGTGTGTATTGTGGGGCCATCTGACACAAATGAAACAGGGCTGAGCAGTGAAAGTCGCTGCCATGCCTCATTTGTGCAATACTGCAAGGAGTTAATAAATGGAGCTGGAGACAGACGGAAGAGAAATGAGGGTTTGATAGCGAAGAATTGAATGTTACTCTGGATAACTGTATTCCAACGCCACCTCTGCCATCGAGTCCACTGTGATGCTGGGCAAACATTTCACAGATGGTTACTAATTGGCTGTCTTTCTCATTTCCTCCATGCTCAGTGGGCAACACCTGAGGCCAGATTTACAGAAGTACTAAGCATTCAAACTGCAACTGTACTTGACTGAAGAGGCTTTCTGAATGAAAACACTACAGTAGAAACTTGATGCCTCTGAAAATTCAGATTATGCTTCTTCCAACAAATGTTTCCTTGACAGTTTTGGTCATAATATCTTGAAGAGTCAATCATGTCTTTGTAAAACAGAGATAAGGCAGCAGCTTTCCTTTGGGTATGGTTAGGATAAATTCATTAAAGTTTATACACCACTTCAAGATCATAGCCCTCGAATACAAAATTCCCACTACAACCCTGATGATGACAATGTAGAGTATTTAATGAGAAGTTGCAATGAAGTGCACTAAATACAACATTCAGCTATACACTGGGGAGGACTAAAAGTACAAATACATGCACCAAACAGCTAAAAATTTCTTCACTATGTAAGACTTCTGAGAAAATAGCATATGACCCCACAGGAAAATCTAATTTACAACAGAACTATATACAAAAAGGCAAATATACTGATAGAAGGCAATTTTAATTTTGGTATCTCCTATCTTTGTAATATTTGATTTTTGCAAACCTAACATTCTTATTTTTTGACACATTTTCTACTTACATGAATACATATACATTATAGAAAGATTTTTGTCAAATTTCGTAAGTTTAAAATAATTGCCTTGGTAAAGAAATTTAAACAGATCCACTGGCTGCTATCTTGATCCTTTCTTTTTGAAGCTGTTTTGAAATTTAGCTTTTCAATACTTCTCAATATCCTTTTGCTCTGAAAATGAAAATATACCGCAGAGTGCAGCAATAAGTCTCCTGTGAGATTTCAGGCAATTTCTGCCCATTGTTGTTGTATACTTCATAAATCAGGCTGTCTGATAATAAAAGTCACACTGGTTTTCTTTTCTCACGTAGTCCACTTTAGGAATTATTTCTGCAATTAGCCACAACCCGAATCCGTCCTCAGGAAACAGGTATGGGACTTTTATCTCTATTTTTCAAACTTTGTGACTGAATTCTGTTTTTTTCTTTACAGTTTGTGCATGCTGTCCTTCTACGCCAATGATCAATAACTTCAAGATGTATGTTTCACAGTAGGGCTTATCCTGATCCTGTTGATGTACTAGTGGCTATACCCTGACCTTCCCCTTTTCCTTTTATAATCAAATCACAAATTGGAGCCACCTCAAGGCTGCTCTAAATTGTGCTCAAGTGCAGTAAATCAAACAAAGCCCTGCTGGACTCTGAAATTTACTCTAGACTAATTTTTTTTCCCTCTCCCTGCTCCCCGTGGTGTCATCTGACACTACTTTCATATTGCAGGCTGCAAAGAGGAGTGGAATAAGGCAGCTCTCCTGGCATGATGCCACCAAGGGATTTTCTTCCCTCCAGCACACTCCCTGGGCAGTAAGCTGTGCCAGCTGCCCTGCTGCTCCAATCTGCAGGAACAGTGCAAAGCAGAGTGTAAGAAGATCTAGGCCATGATATCTTTTTGAAGAAAACAATGATTCCCATTCTGTGTTTCGTATTCAGGATGCTTCAGATTAAAGCTTTTTTAAAATGGTAACTCTCAGGTTGAGGAAAATAAAGATAGTTTTATATTCTCCTGCCTTTGCCTACAATAGGCTAAAGTTCAGAGACAAAGCACACAAGTCAGTGGGCAAGTAGAAGTGGATAACAAACACAGATTTCAAGACTTGGTTAAGCATTTGTCAATGTACCACCAGCAGCAAGAAATACCATGAACAGTCCCTCATCTAAAGATTTCTTGAATGCTTTTGTAAAGAACTTTTCTCCTGTAGAAGGAGAACCATGGCTATTTGCATACTGTTTATGCCAAAATAATTACATTTGCAGGCTATTTTAAATGGTATCAGGAAACTTCTATTAAAAACTCAACAATCTAAATTTCCACTGATAATGGTATTCACCAAGTGACAGTTTCAGAAGCACTGTATGAAAAACTGTCAGTTTTCATTTCAGTTTTGCATGAGAAGGATGCATTTGGAATGATAAACTGTAAATTACAGCAAACTAGAACAAAATTTCATAAATATTAGTTATATTAACCAAAGCATAATTCTGACATACTGAATATGAGACAATCAATCAAACTCAGCTCAAATAAAGATCAGCTACTAATCAAAGAGCTGCCATTGTCAGAAATGGGGATTACTTTTGAAGTTTTGAACTAGAATTCAAACGATGTCTTAGCATGTGGTGTGTCACGAGGAAAAGGAAATCCTTGTGGCTTGGATACACTGTGAAAGGGAAGCCCACATGGGTAAGAAACATTGAGCTGTGCTATTAAGATACAGTTTATGCATATTTAAACTTCAATTCAAATCACTTCCATGTGATTTCATTTCTGTGGCTTGAAGTATTTCTCATTATGCCCTTCTACCTTTCAACCAAATTGTGCTCAGCTGAAGTGACTCTCACTCTCCGAGTAAGAATTTGATAGATTGCCATTCTGTCCATGGAGGTCCATATTTGTTAGTGGCAATGCTGGAAAAAATGCAATCAAGAAGACAGATGTATTTCATTCTGAAAGGAGAAACTTCAGTAAGAGGCAAACAATATATGCTACATGAGATTATGAGTTTGCCTTTGATATCTGCCTAACTCCCTACACAGCTAGAGACCAAAAGACACATAGAAGAAAGCTGCCTTTAGACACAGCCTCTTTTTTTTTTTTAATTAAAGGGAAAAGTCTGTACATTTGGATTAATTTCCCATTCAAAGTGAATAGTAAAAATTCAAAAAATAAAAAATCAAGGACTGTGCTTTAGTATCAGTTATTTTAAGATGATTATCTCCAATGGAAAATGAAATGATAGATGTACCGGCAACAAGTCTTCCCCAAACTTACACACATACAGTGAAAGTGGCAGCAGATCACCAGCTTCACAATTCCATCTGCACCATTCCAGATTCTTATATAAGCTCCTTTGAAAGAGAGACAAATGTAAGGGCTGTGCTCATCTACCAAACGTACTAGCCCATGCCACAGGTTTCCATAATACTATACCTGATCTCCTTTATTTGCCATAGTTTCGTACTGGAGTTTGGGGGTTTTTAATTATAAATATACTTAATTTTAGCTTAATGCTCATGTCTGTAACAATAGACTTTGATCCACTTCATGTATGTCTACATTTCACCAATGAGAACAGGACAAAACTACCTCAGCCTTTACACCACACACGTTACCTTTAATGTAGCATAGTGTTGCTACAGCTGTAACTCCTCTAGTGCTAGCTTGTCTTTATTTACCTATAATTTAAAATTTTATTCCAATCCCATATTTTAAAATAAGATCCTGAACTTTCCTCATAGCTTTCCACATCTAAAAATGTAGTTCTGTATCACCTTTAAGTATTTCTGCCTGGTTACATGAAGGATTTATCTAAATTCCTTCTGGCTGTCAAAATCTTACAGTAACAACTTCCCACAATATTTCCTTTTATGATGAGCTTCCATCCTACAGAGATAAATGGGGCATACAAGAAATTGAGGCCAGACATGCACACAGTCAAATAGTAATTGTCTTTGCATGTACTACAGTCCTCATATGAGTCACAGTTCTTTCCCAGATGAAAACTGCCCTTCGCAGGACAAAGGTTACTTCTGGGGCTTCACACCCTGCTAACACACTCTTACCACTTTTCTTCTCATGCTCCAGTCACTGGAAAAGGGAGATGCTAGGCAAAACAAGCCCAGACAAGGAGAGAATATGAGCATATGATGAGACTTTGCATACAGGTATGCCCCCTTGATTGCTCTGCACTTGATATTATTTCTCCCTATTATGTTTTGCTTTCTGACCAGAAGACTAGAAGTCTACAGTTCAACCTTGAAGTTTTTTGTTAAAGCAAAACTTAACCCAACACTTAAAAAAATAAAATCACACATAAGAACAAATTACTTCAGGTTCAGAAGAATGCTGCAATGCTATATACTTTAAATGCAGCATGCTGCCAAACCAGCCTGCCTTCATAGTGCTAGATACTACTTAGACATATTTTAATGTAACCCTTTTGGATCAACTTTCATTATGTTTATTCACCAAAACATTACTTCCAGACAGTGAATTTTCACTACATAATACCACCTTCCAATATGCTCTCTACATCCAACCATAAACTATTAACTAAGCACTAATCAGCACAAGCTAAAAAGAAGGTAACAAAAAAATGTTGGAAAGTAAGTAAGAAGGCTCTGCAGAGGGATCTGGACAGGCAGGATCGATGGAGCAAGGCCAATTGTATGAGGTTCAATAAGGTAAAGAGCCAGGTCCTGCACCTGGGTAAAAACAACCCCATGGAGTGCTACAGGCTTGGGGACAGAGTGACTGGAAAATTGCCTGGTGGAAAAGGATCGGGGGTTGCTGGTCAAACAGCCAGCTGAACATGAGCCAGCAGTGTGCCCAGGTGGCCAAGAAGGCCATTGGCATCCCGGCCTGTATCAGTAATAGTGTGGCCAGCAGGAGCAGGTCTGTGATTGTCCCTCTGTACTCAGCATTGGTAAGGCTCCACCTTGAACCCTGTGTTCAGTTTTGGGCCCCACATGACAAGAAATACATTGAGGTGCTGAAGCATGTCCAGAGAAGGGCAACAGAGTTGGTGAAGAGTCTGGAGCAAAAGTGCTTAGAGAAGCAGCCAAGGAAGCCTTGAGAAAAAGAAGCTCAGGGGGGACTTTACTGCTCGCTACAGCTACCTGGAAGAAGGTTGTAAAGTGTGTTTCAGTGTCTTCTCCCAGGTAACAAGGAATAAGATGAGAAAATGGCCTCAAGTTGCACCAAGGAAGATTTAAATTGGATGCTAAGAAAAATTTCTTCACTGAAAGGGCTATCAAGAATTAAACAGGCTGCCCAAGGAAGTGGTGGAGTCACCATTCCTGGAGGTATTTAAAAGACATGTAAATGTGATCCTTGTGGACATGGTTTAGTGGTGGACTTAGCAATGTTGGGTTAAGGGTTGCACTTTATGATATTAAAAGTCTTTTCCAAGGTAAATGATTACATGATTTTAACCATAAACCTATGTCCTCTGCTCTCTAGGCTCCCATATTTGCAACACAGAAAGTACACAACACTTGAATATAAGCTCTGTTGACAAGATTTCATCACGCTAGAATTAACAGAATTTCCAGAGCAGATAGAAACAACAAAGCTTGACAACTTTTTTTTTATTATTATTTTGAGTTTGCATCCTCAGGAAGTGAAGCGTAACAATATTTATGTCGATATTTCATATTCTGTGTTCGCTCAGACTCAAGAAACCAGGTTTCCCTGGCAACCTCCATTGTTTTGCCTCCATAGGTTGCTTTAGTCTACCATCACCTTGGCACTTGTGACACAGTGCAGCCAGTACGGCTGGGACAGAGCCGCGCTCATTTGTGCCGCTACCTGCAACAGCCACTGACCTTCAGCGAGCTGTAGAGCCCATCACCAAAGGACCGAGGCTCTGAAGTCTGACCTGGCCTTCTTGGTGGAAGCCCAATTAATTTTCACAGATCTTTCCCACAGCTTCAGGTTGTCAAACCACACAGCATCAACCTGGGTTAAACTGCCTCCAAAGAGACAGAAGCTACAGACCAGCTCTCTGATGCAGCTGGCAGTCCGCTTAAATGAACTGATATTCAAGAGCTGAAGGGAGGGAATTAGAGGAAGTGACAGACAGACGCAGGGTGAAGTCTTTGCTTCCAGAGGAATTGCCATAATGTGTCTGAGCAGGTGGCAACAATGAGAGCAAAAACCTATTAGAAGAATATGAACTTCATTTCTACCTCAAGTTGTTAATAGTAGCTGAGGCACAAGCCCTTTCACAGCTGAACTGGCATTTGGATTGATCAGTATTGACAGCTTGTTTACTTGGAGGATCTCAAGAACTAGAAGTGCTCACCAAGTAGCTTAAGCTTCTTCCTTCCAACACAGTGAGGGGGAGGCTAGCTCCTTATACTCTGCTGCGGTAAGAGGAAAAGAAAACCTTTTACTTTCTGGTTTTGCATTGAATTTAGAAAATTTGACTTGCTAATCTTTTATACGCTGGCATTCTTTCATCTTCTTGAGAGATAAATATTTTTAATCAGGCAATTCCCTTCAGGATAACAATGATTCAAATTATACTGATGAGTGATATCAATCAGTTATTAGGCATGAAAATGTGTATGTCAAACTCTAACAATGTTTATACTAACAAAAGTGCAAAGCTCTTTTCCCTTCTTAAGAAAACCCAAACCTCTAATAGTTTTTCATACACTCAAGAGGGGTTTTTTTCTTCAAATGTTAGGATAAATCCAGCAGCTAACTAGTGAGTCTTGTTTGCAGTAGAACATTATTAAATGTTCTAATTAATCAAATTAATAGGAGATACCATGCAGTATCCCTGCAGATATACAGAAGATGTTTTCAAAGGCTGCTTTTTAAAATGGAAAATTAACATTAAATAGCACTGCTGACTTTAAAAGCCTTAGACATGATTGTCTTCCTCATTATTTTGCCAGATATCTATCTTGACTCAGACAGCATCTGACTTTTAAGGATTTTAAATGATCAGGACATCAGGGCTTCTCCCATGGGAGTTCCAGCACAGAGCTCTACATCTCTCTCACCCTCATCACTCAGCTTCTTCAGGCAGTAAGGGAATGATTGGGCCACACCACAAGGTTTTCCTTCGCAAACACTATGCCATACAAATCAGTGCCCCAGGCCATCTTAGCTGTATCTGGCTATTTTACAAACCAGCTAGGAATTTGTAGTAGGGAGCTGCAGAAAATGATGTAATGAGGAGATCATGATTTCAGGCAGAACAGGAGGGTATAATCAAAGACCTTGCTCGTAGAGACCCATATGCCAGCAGAGGAATCACTATATAACCTGAGCATATGCCTTGTTTTCCTTTAGTTTGCTCCTATGGAAATACGTAGGGGCAGGTCTCATAAGATTTCAGTGGCTGTTGAACAAAGATGATGAATTTGTAATGGAGGAACTCGTATATAGTTCTGACCTAGTCCATGTGTGATCTAGGATTGTTCATGACACAATCTACATACCTTGTCTTACCTTTAGATTAAGCAGTATATCTATATGCAACATTCCTCTAAGCCACAGCAGTAAAGATGAATATGTTTGTTTACTTTTAAGAAAATCCTGTGAAACATCCAAAGACCACAACACTGACAAACCTCGTGATGGATGGGATCTACACAGCATGATCAACAGGATTCTTTTACTATTAAGATAGTCAAGGTTCCAAGCATTATAAGGGACTTAAGCTTACTCTCGCATTTCCCAATTGTTCTCTTAGTATCAGAAAGGACACAAGATTGCTTTCACCTTTTATACTTCCCTTCTTCATGCAATACAACTCAACCAGCCTCAAGTCTCTTTGTCTTACTTGTTGAGATCCCAAAAGAACCTGCACACCTTGTGGGAACAAAAGAATTCCTGATGTGTATCCACATGCTTCTGTCAGCTTATTTCCTTAAGTTAGGAGGAAAAAAAACCCTAAACAACACAAGTCTTATTAGCCAAACCATTTATTCTGAGGATAATCCAAAGCTCCGTAATACAGAGCAGGAAAAAAATACACTGCAAAATCAATACCAGAGTTGTTTTGTTTCAGTTGTGCTCATCATGGTCTGCTTTATTCATGGGGACAACATTAGGAGTCTGATCTAAGAATTCACTTGCACTTCACCTGCTTATCACAGAAGACTTGGCCCTCCCCACCTCTGCAGTCGCAAGTAAGAGGGAAATGCTCCATGAAAACCACTTTGACCACTGCCATTATTTTAAGCTCCCTCTCAAGAGAAAAAAAATCTGAATGTTAGATCTCCAGCATTCAAAAAGAGAAAGACATCTTAATTGGTGTTCACAATAGGATCTCAGTAGATAATGAAAACAGCAGGAATCTACAAAAGAAATGACATTGTGAAAATAAGTCAGGAAGCACAATGAATATCCAAAAAACTCCCTATGGAAGGATGATAGAGGACAAATAACGCTCATCTAGATTAAGTTACAGTAAAATTTATTCATTTTGTAAATAGAAAATTCTTATCAGTAATAAGCACTACAAATACCTAAAGCAAAGGAAGATGCAGCTGCAAATTATAGCATAATGTCTTCTTTACAGCTGCTTTCTTTGTCATTATGGAATTAAGCATATTATTTAGCTGCTGGATGTTGGAGCTATTTTTACAAAACAGTATTTGTTTTATGCAGAATACATCAAGTGATGAAAATAAAAATGCAGTATTCAAAATATACACATGAAGATATTTTGCTTAACACAGTCATTTGAAACACCTCACCTTCATTTAAAAAAAAAAAAAAAATCAAAACAAGAAGAACTTCCAAGTTCAATTCTCTGTGCAAAAGATATGTATGTTATGAGAGTTTTCCACAGACTATGAATTAGAAGGTGTTCAAAGGAATTTGGTACAGAAAAGTAGTAAAGATCACTACCCAAAATTCTTGCTTGGAAACATTTTAACCTAGGAGAAGTACCAATCCTGTGCACAAAGTTCATTTCCCAGAAGTGGGTAAATGCCTAATCCAAATTAATTCTGGCCAATATTTCATGCTTTAATCAACAAATATATGTGGCAAAGAACTGTCTTGGGAAATCTAAAAAAAAAAAAAAAAAAGGCAAAACATAACAAAACATGGGTCTTGATCTGATGCCATGAAGGATATTCATTAATGCAGCAACAGATGGTTAATCTGCAGACTTAAAATATGTCAACTTCATTTAATTAAAAGTCAACATTATTATAATATTGCCATCATGAAATCAGGTTCTGACAACATGCCAAATTTTATTGCTGTTTCACTTTTAAACAGAAACTTTTTGATGAGGAGCAACACATTCACCACTTCTGTGAACATTCATGTGTCTCAATAAACACAGAGCAACTTCTCCTGGGGGCTCCCTCCCGCAGTTGCTTTGCCACACACAGCAGGATTTTGATACCTCTACTCCTACATTCAGCAACATTTCAGGCTGCAACAGGTTCTGGAGCCAATACAGCTATGCTACTATTGGTATGCAAGCTAGCCAGTTTTGTGTCAGATTGAGCTGCTCAGCCATCACCCTGTAATTTGCAGTGTAAATACACAGCAGTGTGTCTAACTGTAAGTGAGGTGTAACTCGCTGTAGGGGTATCAATAGCTGGCTTAAGTTATTTGTAAGGAACTCAACACAAGGATGCACCCGACATCAGGTAATAGCCATTCTTTAGCATCACATGCCACCAAAGTAAACTGGAACTGAGGCACAAGGGGTAACTACTAGAGTTGGCTGTTAGCACCAGACAGAGTAGTCATTACAAAACACCACGCCACCAAAGTCATCCTGATCTCGAGTCCATTACATGACTCTAGTTTTGCCTGAGGCTTCCCAAATATTTCATTAAGGAACCTTAACTCTACACCTAACATTTCTGGATTTAAAATCCCTGATGGCAGACACTGTACCTTTGGGAGACTTCAGCCTGAGCTGTACTGCACTGCTGCTCTGCAGGAGTTTTTTCTCAAAAACCTCTTCTAGCAGAGACGACTCCAGATCTAAATGGGAGAAGAGCATGAACTACAGTACCCAGCAAAGAGCAAACACTTGACGCCCAACGGTACCAGAAAAGAAAGGAATCACATCTTGATGTGCAAGCCCTGGTGACAGTTGGTTTGAAAACCCTCCTATGAAAGTGCCAGGGAAAGAGACAGGTAAAGTCCCATCTGGTTATGGGCTACTTCTATGCTCTGAGGTTTGTTGCAGATCCAGTTCTGTTAATACTATGAAATACTATCTTACTGGCTTGGATTAATTTGTCCCAACAGTAAGAAAATAAATGCAATACTTTTATCCAGAGGATAAAAAAGGAAAAAAAAAAAAAGACTAACAAAAAAGCACTCGATAGTTCTGAACTATAATGCCCTATATGTCACTGACCTACAAATTTAAAGTGTAAGTAACAGCAGCACGAGGACATACTGGCTCAGGGGCCAGAGTATGAGAGCTTATTTTTATGTTCCAAGAAAACACCTATAGGCAGTCTTTTAAAACCATTATAACTGTGTGGTCTGCAGAGAGATTGTGGGGAAAAAAAAAAAAAAATCAGACTGGTGTTTTGCTGTATGTTCCCAGACATCAAACAGGGAGCTAAATTCCTGACAGTCGCATCTGCATAATTACCCAGCAGCCATCTGACCCTCCACTATCCCCTTTGGACAGTTTCACAGCTGCTGCAGTTCTGAGCAGCGGGGCTGGACCAGGGGTCAGACAGGAGGACAGAGCCAATCACACAGATGCCCTGGTTGGAAACAAGCAGCCGACGTCTATGTTTTTTAGCTCCCAAGCACACCTCTTATCTGAATGCAGTGTCTGAATTCAATCAACAGGGCAGGTAAACACATGGGGACAAATTCGTCACTGCTCTAGTAGGAAGGTGTACAATGACAATGAATAATACAGTATTTACATGTGCCTCAATGTATTAAAGAATGCTAAGCGGAACTCGGTAAATGCTACCAAAACTTGGTAGATCCTAACTTCTTATTTACATTTTAATAACTCTGCCCTTATCTCCAGAGTTTTGGATCTTACTCCTTGGATGCACAGAATGGTGACAGACACATTCTTAGAAATACCAATATAAAAAAAATGCACTAAATACTTTGAAGCTGAAGGCAGAAATGGGCTGCAGCATTGTCTTAGTAGTTTGTAGTGCTTCTTATTTTAATTAGAAACTAGATCAACCACTCCAGATGCCTATCCCAAATCTGGATGCCGCAACAAGAGTTAAATATACAGATGATAAAAAGGCAGGCACCAGCAAATGCTGTTATGACAAACCAAGCAGGAAGGCAGAGGCCACAGAGAGCTGATGCATTCCTGACTCCTATTTCCCATATGTAACTTGGTCAAGTTTGCTGTTAACAGGTGCAAAAATATGGCTATGCAAAAGAAGCAACCTCTTCGGTGATCACATTCTAATCCACCTGAATGCAGAACAGTGTAGAGATTTCTGCTGTTGTCAGTGGACACAAAAACATCAGAGGGAACCCAATGTACAGATCTATAGGCAAAATATAGGTCTAAACCAAAAACAATTTTAACAACCCAATCCTGCAGTCCCTGAACTCCTATGAAAGAGTGGAATTCAATGGGATTGAACTCTGAGAGAAACACTTTCTGGTAGAAAACCATGCAGTGAACCCATAATCTCTCTATTGTAAGATGCGTGCTAAATAGCAGAGAATTTCTGTAAACACGATGCCTTGCTAGGTATAAACAGGTGTTCAATCTCAGCTTTTCCTGATAGTCTATGTAGTAAACCTTATGTGAATACTAATTAGGAGTAATACTGCTGTTTGCTCAAATAAAGTATTTGTGGACGTAAGACTTTATTCTTTTTTTGTAATTGAATTTAGGACACTGATTTACCTCAGTGTAAGAAATTACCAGCAATTTTTAATACTTTATTTTTTGTCAATTCAATGAAAACAATTATCATTTTCACATAGACAGCAGGTGTTTATACCAAAACCTTACTGAGATCAACTACCTTAGTAATTCATGTCTGTTGGAGATCCGTGATGTTTAAAGACTTTCTCAAAGCCAAGAATAAGACCCCAAGGACACCTCCAGCAAAGAGACATTTTACAGAAGCAAAACATTTCGGTCCCCAGAGCACACCTCAGGATAGATCCCACGTATGTCACTAAGTCAAAAAAAGAAGACAGTAATTACAGGAAAACATGAAATGCTTACAATATGATCCAAAGGTCACTGGGATCAAAGGAGACACTCATAATGAGTTTAGCAAAGTTTCTGACTTGACCACAGTCACTCAGAAAAGAAAATCAGGAACAGGTCCAAAGAACTAACAATAAATACATACAAATAGTTGAAATATTCAGTACTGCACAGTGGTAAAGTGGTAATACACTATCATTCTCACAGCATGTTTCATTAAAGTGAGGATGAGCAAGTATTAAACTCTCTCGACTGCAATAAATTCTAAGGATGATAGAAAGAATCATATTCAAAGATAAAACATATGCTGATTACCTGATATTTTTAGATATCACAAGCTTCATTTTCTAGTTCAAGTCACTTATTTTAATCCTAACTAAAAATAACAGACTTGCCAATTCCTCTGCTAGCCCGACAAGTAGTCTAGACATGGTTGGATAATAGTATTCACCTTTGACAGTCCCTTCTGAGGTATTAAACATTTGTTAATAGTTTAATAAATTCCAGTCAAATAGTGCTTTATGACAGTCATGTCAGGTAATAAATTCCAAGATGTTTATAACTACAAAGACCAGCTTTGTACTCAGACACTTGAATTAGCATACATTATGAGCATACAGATGTTATTGACATATGGAATAGAAGCATAATTGATTGAAACATCCTGCAAAATTCTCTTGGTGCTTCCAGCATCACAGGCACATAACAGTTACATTTGCTATGACAGATACTCTAATGAGCAAATAAACATCAAGATATGCTCTGCCCTTCCAAAAATCTTCAGGTTTGCAAAAACATATTTAAAATTTTCCCATTATTCAGCATTATGCAATCCTCACATGTGAACAGCTCTGATGAGAGGCAATTCAGTAGCACTTAGTCACAAGTCCACCACAGGTTCCACTTCACCTTGGAGTATTTTCTGAAACAGTCTCTCTTTTCCTCAAAATACATACATCCTTAGTTTTCAAGAATACTTACTTTCTCAAACTAACTCAGTATCTCTGAATAACACACCTCATTTTACAAGATAAAGTACATTTTCTTACAAATACACCAATCCATACAGTAAAGAAATTTTTCACATTACTGAAAAATATTTAAAGAATGTATGCTATTTCAAGGATATGTATTTATCTAAGCCTTGTCCTTCAGCTTTTTCATAATATTTCAAGCCATCATTGCCTGGCAAACAGTTTACCAATAAGGAAGAAAATAATGCACCTATGTGACTCAGCAGCATCCTAACACAACAATATCTAAATATGTGCTGACCCTAAACCTGCAAAAAGCATCTGTATTGGCTGATAAGAAATCTATCCAATTGTTAGGTCACAGATCATTCTACCTCAATGTTTCAGTTTGTTGCAGTAAATGCTGACAAGGTTAAGCGATCACAAATGCTCTCCTGCTCCTACAATAAAAGTTTTAATATTGCCAAACACATTTATTCCCTTCAGCCATCTTTACTCCCCAACACAGAGCATGAAAAACAGCAGACTGTAAACTATGGCTACTATCAATGAGCATATGGGCATATTCAAGAAGGATAAATTAATTCTCTGCTGATTGCTTGGAGAAATATAATTGGTGTCCAGCTTCTGTAGCTACTGCA
Organism: Empidonax traillii; assembly: GCF_003031625.1. Classification (NCBI taxonomy): domain Eukaryota; kingdom Metazoa; phylum Chordata; class Aves; order Passeriformes; family Tyrannidae; genus Empidonax; species Empidonax traillii. The sequence goes on along the minus strand of NW_020955624.1, from coordinate 365,552 downwards.
GAACATCTGGGTTTCCCCTACCTCTTGTTTTTATTGACAAGAGAAGGACAGAAATTCCTTTCTGTTCAATGACTCTGCAGAAAGGAGAACGTTGTTGCTATTCTTGGATGGAAAGAAGGAAATTTGATTTATTGATGCTAACCTGACAAAAGTTTTGATTAGGATGGTTCCCATGTATTCCAGAATGGCAAGGCATGGAAATTAATTCACTGGCAGTTAAACCAAGAAAAGAAAAAACTCATAAGTGATTTCTGATACAATATTTTTTAACTTTTGTACCTGGACACTAATCAACAGATCTGATCACAGCACTGTCTGTTTAGAAGGTCAAAGTCAATGAACTAGTACAGTACTTGTGACGGGCAGGCGTTGGCCTTCAATGTGATAAAAGTTCACTTGTCTAAGACAGACAGTGGGGAGATGTTTTACCCTTTTCATAAAAGCTCTTTCAAAATATCTGTGAATGCTTCAGGATCCAAAATACCAACTTACAAACTGGTTCACAAATGAAAGGCTCACGGCTGAAAAGAGAGAGCTCCACAGGTGCTACATTTTCTCAAACTATCACTGTACAGTTAATGATTATTACTTCCCCTTTTCTACATTTCATTAATTCTTTGTCTAAGAGTAACAGCACGAATCAAAGCATCTGAGGAGCCACATCACCTTGCTGGAACGTCTGTAACATGGTAACTCAGTATGGAGAGAAATAACAAGCAGTTTCATGAAGTCTGGCACATGTGGCCATGCTTAGGTCCTACAAACTTCAGTGTTATCAATGCCAGGAGAAAAAGCTGGCCTGTGTTTTGGTGTCAAGCTGGCCACAGCTTCTAAAAGTCAAGAATTGTATCCAAAATACTGCCCTGCAATTCCTTGCAAGTAGTCAGGAAAGGTGCTTCGTACACCTAAAATAATGATGAGTCTATATCACCCTTGGGAGCCCTCCAAGACAGTTCAGCATTCCTAAATTTTTCCAAGCAAACCATCAGACAACACGAGTAGAGAATTCCTACCTTTTGGATGCTAGCACGCACCAGAAAGACTGACCCCATGGATCACGACCACATTTGACAGATAAACACTATCTTCACTGGAGATCTGCTAGTCCAGGAATGCATAGTAAGAGGACAGCAGCAGGAATGCTGCAAGCCAGGGTGATATACATCACCAGGGTGGAATAATTCAGGGCAATCTGCTCCAACTATAATATGAAGAAAACACTGATATGCTTCCCCCTGCTGAGATCAAGCCTGCTTAGAGCTCTATCCAGACACTATACCAACAGAGCAGGTTTTGACCTCTCTGTGAAGGGCAAGTGATGCTGTGAAGATAATACCTCCCTCCTTCCCCTGAAAATTCTCTTTGTGGAAGCAAAAAGACAATTTTTCCCTTTACGCAGCATCCTACTGCATGGTACCCTGAGGTCAGCATGCCAGACATGCTCTGGATATAAATGGCCTCATTTTTCCTGCCACTTCTCCCTCCTCCTCTGTCACACTTCAGAAGTTCAACAATAATAACAACACTAAAACAGAGAGGAAAATATCTTCCAGAAGACAGTTTAGATACATTTTAAATACTTACAGCTAGAGAGGCTGAGCGTTGACCTTATTGCTTTTTGCAACGACCTGAACAGAGATAGTAGTGAGGTGGGGTTGGTCTCTTCTCCCACGTAACAAGCAGTAAGATGACAGGAAATGGCCTCAAGTTGCCCCAGAGAAGGCTTAGATGGATATTAGGAAAAATTTCTTCACTTGAAAGGGTTATCAAGCACTGGAACAGGCTGCCCAGAGAAGTGTTCGAGTCACCATCCCTGAAGGTATTTAAAAGATGTGTAGATGTGGCACATAGTTTAGTGGTGGGCTTGGCAGTCCTGGGCTAACTGTCAATGATCTAAAGGGAATTTTCCAGCCTAAATGTTTATAAGACTAACATCCCAAATTCATCTCTGCAACTCCCATGTTCCCTCCTCTCCATCAACATCATCCTGTGTTTCTCCATACCACTACCCCTGCTCCATAATGAATCCTACAGGGCCTCAGACCTCCTTCTCTCTTATCCTTCACCTTCTCCACTTTCTCTCAGTTTTGCTTTATCCTTGCTCTTCTTTGGAACTGCCTCAGCACCACCCTTCTCAAAGCACTCAGTAACAACTACATAGATAAAAGGTAAGAAATTAACAATAATTTTTTGAACCTGCAAAGTATCTAGGTTTGCACTATATCTCTCAGGTGTTAGCTCATGCCTAATCAGATCTTTTCCCTCAGTAACTCCTTCACTATAAAAAACTCAATTTACTTGCATGTATCTTTGTTCTTGCTTCCAAGTTAGCTACGTGCAAATGCGAACTCACAGATGCTGGTGCAGGTTTCTGAAATTTGAGATTCTTTTTTTTTCCTGAAACATATCTCTCCAGATGAACAAACCCTCAAGACAACCCCCTTCAGAGTATTTATAGTTGAATAACTAGCAGCTACTCCCTATGGCATTTGATTAACCTAAGTTAAGCAGGTTTAGTTGTTTTATTGCAACTCTGTCTTTTAAACTCTGCCATTTAATGGCGGATTTTTTTTTTTTTTTGCATGGCTTTTCTTTTCCTTCACCATTACTCAGCTCAAGAATTTTAAGACAGAAAACAAAATTGACAATTCCTAAATGTCCCTGTCCCCAAAGGAGAGATGGTTTTACTGTCACAAACATAAAACCAAGACCTTCCAGATCTTCAGGAAAATGAGCAACTCCACTTTAGTATGTGTTTTGGGGATGATAATGGGAAATCTACTCAACAAAGCTGTAAAAGAGACATTTTCTCAGGTATGTAACTAACCATCATACACAGATACTGAATGAACAGCAATTTTACAGATGTTATGCACCTGAGTTACCAGCCAGAACTGGCAAATGCATATTTAACTGGGAACATGCACACGTTATGTCTTTCCCACAAAGAGCACAAAACATTTTCCTTACCTTAAAGCAATCACTGTTGCTCGTAGATAGGTCTGAGAATGCATACCAGCATAGGTGGAACCATGCAGAGTTACAGAGCTTATTTAGGCACTATGAGACTGATCTCGAATTCCTGGTGAATGCTTTTTCAGTGAGAAAAACTGTAAAGGGTTTCAGATTATTATCAAATGCATTATGCATTATCAGGTAACTCTTCCAGTTCAATACATCAATGTACTAATCATCCATCACCTCTAAGCTGGCAATGCTGAGCACTTCTGGGAGAAGAGTGAAGAGAAGTCTCCTGTAAACTTAGTAATGAAATTAATGAGGGCAAATGCCTCCAAAGAGACCTAGAGGAAGAGATACTTAAAAATATATTTTTTCTCATACTGTGAAACAGTTTTTAGTTCTCCCAATGTATTACCTCTAGAAATTCAACATTAAAGAGATGGCATCAACATATCCTGTACTTTCCTGAATAATTTCTCCAGAGCAACAAAACAAGTTTAACAGTCTAAAAAACAAACAAAACTAATTCAGAAAACAATAAGAACTCGACAAATCACTGAAAACATAAATTGTAAGTTATTTGGTTCTCATGCATTATTCTTCAGGCAAAAAAAACCCATGAATATATAACGTAGGTAATACTTTTGGAGCTTTTTCACAAAGGATAACTTTGTATATAAATTGCTAAAGACATCAGTGTGTATCAGACTATTTCCTCATAACTGCATTTTTCTTCTAAGGATTCTTACTGGAATTGGAAAATATCTCTGCAATGAAGTAAACAATTAAGAGTACCTACACTGAGCTCAACTACAGGCCAACTACTGAACTACAAATTTACCTCTAATTTGTTTGTCTGTAATCATCTTTCCCCAGCTAGGGAGAAGAGGAAAAAAAGGACCAAAACTTGTCCAAATGCCACTACAAACCAGGGAAAGCTACCACGCTTCTATTTCCAAAAGAAAAAATATCACAAGGATGAATATATGGAAACTGAATTGCTTTCACCATATTCTCAGATCATGGAGAATTTCAGGGATGATAGTTCTGAAAGCCTTAGTTGATATTTAGCAGGAATTCCATGTGATTTTGGAATAAACTGATTAATATTTACATGAACACCATTAGTAAGAAGTATTTCTGTAAGTAGAGAAAACATCTTCTGCTAATAGTTATCAGATGAAGATGGAGGAGAGGTAGTTGAAAACAGAAGAACCAAGGCCACACTGAAAGCACAAATACTCTTACTCAAAACTCGTTGGGTAATGCATTTTGTAACTTAATTGTCTAGAGAGGAACTAAACAGCAGTTCAATCAGTTTTATTTTCTCATCAAGTTCTTAGTTTACTTCCAAAATACATCTAGTCATGCGCAAACACCAAGCCAAGCACTTCACTAAACGATGTCAAGTTCCTAAAGGCATTATCTGAGATGTACATCCCTTTGGCTGCTTTTTCAAGAAAAAAACAGGTATCAATAGAATGCTTTTTGATGTGTACCACAGTACCCAATTCTGGCATTTTGCCCTTGTTGGCACTGGCAGTGTGAAGGACTTTTACTCTATCTGGAGATCTAATGTGCAGTGGAACAGGAAAGTAAGGACAGTACACCAAAGATTTTCTAACACCTAAGAATGTTTGATGAAAGACAGATTTTCTTTACTGTGCCCACGCCCATGTGCTCAATTCCAAGCCCCCCCTTATATCTAAGAAGGAAAAAAAAAAAGTATCAGAGACAAGATTCCCCCTCCTTGAGGTAATTTCTGGAAGTGATTTTAATTAATTCATTGCATTAACTGAGTAACAGATCCCATTTTTAATAAAGTGCTAAGTCATTCTCGTGTTAAATCAAGAACTATTTCCTATACCAAGACTGTTATCTGCAGTGCCTCTGGTTAGTGTCAGACACCTTTAAACAATATTTATCAAACCAAATGGTTGAGTGTAGCTTCAGTTTTTATTCTGAGTTTGTTCTTTTTCTGCCAGTTCAGTAACAAAAAAAAAAACAAACAAACAACCAAAAACAAACAACCACCCAGACTTTCTCTTTTTTCTTTTGCAGCATTAAACATTTCCATAAGATGTATTATGAAACATACCTGGAGTCTTTACAATAACACTGGGCTGTTTTATGTCTCTAAATCAAACTAAGGAAACTCATTAGAGCTTTTCAAAGACTGTGAGAACAGTTCTTCAAAGAAGCATCAGTAAATTCTAAATATACATATGCTTACTTCAAAAGTTCTCAGTTGAACAGGAAATGGATCTTCAGAAATACTTCAAGATCTAAGCAATGTCAAGGAAAGACAAGAAACAAGAAAAAGCAGAGAGGAGCTTTTTCTGAGAAGTGATAGGGAGTCAGATGGAGCAATGCAAAATGTTCAGAATGAGGCCAAACACCCAAGGAGGAAAGAGCTGCTCTCCCAGAGGTGAGATAAAGGCTAATATTACCTGCCAGGACTTGGGCATCCTAAGTCCAAATGTTTAGTTTCCTCTGCACTGTACTGATGTGAAGATGACAGAGGCCTCCTGTGATAGATTTGCTACGCTCCTATCAAGTTCAGTAGCAACTCTCTGTACAGTCCTGATATGGAACTGAAGTGTTTCATTAGTGTCACACAATTAAACTATCCCTAAACACACAACCTCAGGCATTAGGGTTTGAGGGTCTTGGAGGGTTTTTTGCTGCTTTTTTAACTTGCAGGATTTTTTTTGTACACTAATTTTACTTAGTCATATTCAATATTCCCATTCCTCCTCAGCCCATTTTCAATTAAACTAATATTACTTCTGTGACATTCCCTCTTTGCAGCAGCTTGTGCACTGCAACATTCACAAGCTCTGGCCCTTTCCAGGCTTAGATTTCCAAACCATTACTTATTTGGTGTTCCTCATAAAGCAAACCCTGAAGTGAAACTGTATTTCCTAACAGAGGCAAGCCATGTTAGAACAACTTAATGATAGCGATCCCCCTAAATTAAAAAAAAAAAAAAAGAAAGGAAAAAAAGAAAGGATTAGGGGGAAATGTGTCTTCATAACTGTAGTAAATACAGATGTTACATAGACTCATAGCCTCACTATACTGTCAGACAGCTTTCTTAACATCCTTGAGAAGACAATGTCAGGGCTTATTAATTTATGGGGGCCAAGCACCTCTAATAGTTCACATATGAACTCTTCCTTCACTGACAGTGGGTCCATGTTTGCATAAGCTTGAATTTTTGTTCCCAAGGCCTGGGGCCCAACAGTGCTGGTAAACCCACAGGTGAAGAAAGTGTCAAGAATCTTAGTCACCAACAACACTGGAAAGGCAAATTCACCTCTCCTGTTTAGCATCAGGCCAATATTTCCTTTCTTTCTTTGCTTTTGTTTACATATATGAAGAACCCTTTATAATGGTTTTTGCCATCTCTGGACAATTTCACTTTGAACTGAGCTTTTGCTTTTCTAACTGCATCTCTGCATGCCTTGGTAATGCCCTTGTAGTTCTCAACAGGTATTTTTCTGCTTTTCTGTCTCTAGAACCCTTCTCTTCATTTTGAGTAGACTCAGAAGGTCACAGTTAAGCCTAGGGAGTCTCTTTCTCCACCCACTTCCCTTACCTTTAAAGGGGATGAAGTGTTTTTGTGCTTTTAGGGGAGTGTTCTTGAAAAATTCCCAGCACTCACTAGCCCCTTTATCCTCTATGGAAGCTTCACATGGAACCTCTCCCAGCTGAGCTCTGAGCAAGCTGAGTTTCCTCTTCTAAAAATCTAAAACCTTTGTCTTAGCACTAGCCTTCACAGTGCTCAGCAGGATGCTGAACTCCACAGTATTGTGATCACCACAGCCAAGTCTATAATTAAATGAAATATTTCTAAGCAGGTTTTTCTGGTTTACAAGTAATGAGTCAAGCAGTGCCTCATTCCTGGTTGGCACATGTAACATTTGTGTGAGCAAGCAGTCCTCTAAGCATTCCAGAAGCTTAATGGATGATGTGTGAATTGCTGCACTGTTCTTCCAACAAATGTCTGTGTAGGTGAATTCACCCATGAGAACCAGGTTATGTTGATCCAAAGCTTGCTTAAGTGACATAAATATTGCTTTGCTGTCTTCTTCATCTTGGTTTCAAAGTCAGTAGCAAATGCTACTGTAAGATTCCCTTTGGAGACAACCCCTCTGATCCTGACCCAGAGCCGTTCCACTCTGCCTGAATTAGCAGAGTTCACTTCCATACATTGAAGATTCTCTTCACAAGGAGCACGATGACTCTTTTTCCCTGCCTGTCTTTGCAAAACAGCTTATAGCCTTCCACTATGTCAGCTGTCCCCCCATGTTTCAGTTATTCCTAGGATATCATAACTTTCAGACTGGACATGAAGCTGCTGTTTGTTCCCCAGGCTCCATGCATTGCTGTACATAAACTTGGGGAGTTTGGTCATCTGGTTCTCAACCCTGGGAGCAGCTAAGAAAGATTTGTCAGTGCTCTGGTTGGCTTGGCTTATTCCCCAGTTGGTTAACTTCGGACCCCATCCCCCAAGTCCTTCAGTTATAACCTGTAAACTAGATAGTTACTGAGGAAAAAGAACCTTTATTATGCAGGCACAATACAAGCAGCTGCCTGCAAACACAATAGTGACCAAACAGCTTAGCTGACACTTCACTGAGGGGATCGGTTTCAAGGACTTTGATCAAATTCTGACGGGAAGGAAAATACCTGGTCAACAAGCTGTTCCAACTTACAGTTGTGAAAGTACTGAAAGTAGTCAAATTTCATCTTACAGCAAGAAGGAAGATACAAAAGACTCAATGCTGCTTTTAATACCCTAGGAAAGTGGAGGAGTGTCCAAATTCCCATGTGTGTCAATCAGAAAATTACATCAAAACAGAGGTTGACTTTGAGCTGACAATTAATCGTCCATTTTTTCCTATTATAATTTCATCTCATCCTTTGCAAATGGTTCAATAAATCATATTATCCTGCTGTATAAAAAACACACCTGCCATGAATTTTCATGTCCAATATATTGGAAATTGAATGTCTTCTCAAAGAAGAAAGAAGGTGCATGCGTGAGTACAGCTGCAAGTACTTAATCTCAATTAACTTTATAAAATTCATAGTTTATTATATTCTTGCTCCCATACTCACAATAACTTGATTCCTTTCCCTTCAATTTTATTTTGCCAGATTTTTCATCCAACACCTCTGTGAATCTCTCTAGGGACTACAGCTTATACTGAAGTACAGTCTGGGCTCTGCAGCACTGTATTCTGAGTCACACCAAACCTTTGAATCTTTAAAACATTGAGGGTGGGGGAGCATGTACCAGAGAATATGAAAACTCAATGATGTACAAAAAAAGATGAAAGATTCACCGACCTACTAGAAAGCACTCTAAATAGAGGTGATAGCTATGTAGATGGTTAACTGGTGGTCCTCCACATTTGACCCAGCTGTCACGTTCACCACACACACACACACACACACACACACAGAGCTTCTATTAAAAAGCAATTCAAATTCATGACCCTAGAGTTCAAATCCATCTTGCACTTACCTGAATAAACCTTTCTCCTTTTTGCGACCTCCAGCCATTGGGAATAACCAACAGTTTCAAAGATTTTGACCAAACCCAAAAGAGGCCAAAGACGATCCTTTCAGGCCCAGTGCAGGTACTATCTGTGATGCCCAGAAGTAGCAAGCATGGTGTAAATACTAACAGCATGGGCTCCAAAGTCAACAGCAGTTTTGATACACCTTTCAGAGGTGTATGATAAAATCCCACAGATGCTATTGCAATCCAAGAATTTCTAGAACAGCATAACCTCTTGAATTGTTATTATTACTATTATTAATGACTGATCGTCCAAAGCATATTGCAGTGAATAGAAAATCACTTGAGCAGCTTTTCATGCATATGTATTTATGTATTTAAAATTTCTACAGACCTGCCAGTGTCAAATTACATTATGCTACACTACAAACTCAAATAATTCAATTACTGGCACAGATGATGCAGTTAAACATTCCAGTAAAAATCTATTGTTGATCATGAATGCAGGGCTATTGAAGCTTTTTTGAGCTTTTACATGAAATACAGGCTCAGCTACTATGTAGTTAGGAATAAAGCTTGTGTTTCTAGCTTCAACCAATGTATTAATGCAACTATTTAACATATACACAAAAAGCAGAGACAAATTGATATTTTTGCTTAAGTTACTATAGTAATTCCATTTCTTGACTATGGCCAGCTAGGAAACACTAGGAAACAGTAGTCCAAGCTCTGCTGTTAATGATCACTCAATGGCCATGGTACTTCCCATGATGCTTTCAGCAATTAGGTGCCTGGTCTCAAACAGCAATATGTAAAAATAACAGAATCAGGACCCTGATCAGATTCTGCCTGGAAACTTTTACTCTTAAAAGATTTCCCATTAGCGAAAGATGTGGTCAAGCAGGAAGGTGACTCACTAGTTGGTACCCTCACCAGAGTCCGAATAAGAAAGATGACTGCATGCTAGGTGTAAAAGAACACATAAATCTGAACTCATCTGAGTTAGCCCACTGCCAAAAAGTAAATAGCAGGTCCTTTGCTCAGCCTTAGCAGGCCCTAACAGAAGCAGAGACATGTGTGTTACAAGCACGTGGCCCTGTAATACAGAAGAGACCGGTAAGACTACTCTTTCCTGATGGACAAGAACTTATCATATACCCCTCCACAACATCAGGAAAAAAAAAGAAGCTGCACAGAGTAGGTGTTCCTCTGCTACATCACCTAGCAGGTGAGCTCTAGTTATTAGCCTCTACAATTAGCAGACCCAGCAAGCTCTTGACACATGACTAAGAAAACAGATTACAGAACTCAGACTGCCAGACTATGACCTTGGAAAGGAGGGGAAGAACACTTCAAACTCATCTGCATGCATCTCCTTGTTTCTCCCTTTGTGTGTCCCTCCCATGCCGCACACACTCACCCTCCTGCCCTAAAGGATTTTTTTCGGGTGGTCACCTTATGTCCATGTACTAAATGCAATTAACATACTATGCTCAATTAAATTTATGTCAATCACATTGTCAAAATAAAACTGCAACCTTAACACATGTGTCTGTATCATCCTTCTCTGTGTGCCTAAGCTAATAAAGCCATGGTCATTTCAATCAGGAAGTCTATGTTTTCCTTAAATTAACGTTGATAACCTCAATGTCTCAGATACACTTTATTTTGCCTTGTAAAACCCTCTTAGAAATGTTCGAGGGAATCTCCCATCACCTGCTTGCATACTTAAAGGAATTCTGCAGCAAGTTAATTACCAAGGAGGCCCTCTATCACACTACTGTAACTAGACAGATATACACATAAACACACCAACACACACACACATACATCAGCAACTGGGAAAATCATTTAAACTGCTTAATCTTTTAAAATTACTTAATTTCTTTTGGTGAAGGAGACTGAATGAATCACTGCTGTAAGCCCATTGACAGAATGCTTAGCTGACACTTGCTCAATTGAATAAAATAGAGACCAATAGAAGTTGAAAGTAGAATAATAAAGAACGTAATTGTCTGAAGTCCTTTTTTCTTAGTCCTCCTAAATCACAGTAGCACAAAGGTTTCTCTTGGTCCAATTTGTCTACCACACTATCAGATCCATCTGAGACCATTTTAAGCTGTGCCTTGTTATGCTCAACAGACAAATGAAGAGTTGGAAGCTGCAAACAAACAGCCATAAATCTTTACATTAAGTTCTTAGAGTCATTTCATTTTAGGTTATCAGTTCTAGCATGAGAACTCAATTATCTACTAAGCATTTTCCTATTCCTATAGGCATACTGTGCTCAGGACTCTCTTTGAAGCTTCCCAGACAAATGTTATGTGGAAGATGCAAGCAAGAAAGCAGGAAGAAAATATATGGACCAGAGTCTGTCCAAAGACTTCTAACTGCTCATGTTCTGAAATATGAAGCAGAAAGTTTAGAGATATATATTGCCTCTGGCAGTAGTGTTTCATTAAAAATAACCCACAAAAGTGAAACAGGATCAATGATTTCTTACTGAAAAACAGGCCTTAAACATTAACTTGTCAGACCCTTTACTGAAAACCTCACCCTTAAAATTTCTGTACTGTACATAAACAAAGCTTGGCTTCTGTCATAACTATAAAACAAGGTAGGGCTACATGAAAGTCCAGCCCTCCCAGCAGGAGGTTGGTTTGTTTGTTTTGTTGTTGTTGTTGTTGTTTATCCTTAGATCTATCAGTTTGCTTCTTGTCTTCACACTGAATATATTTCCCCTTCACTGGATTCCTACCACCACTTTTAGCTCAAGGAAAAGCCCTTTCTCTTCGCACATGGTATTTCTCTTTGTCCATTGTTCTATTTAGTTTTATATATTCATCTGCAACCCCTTCAACAAGCTGCATTTTTCAGCTCCAGAGTACAATAGATTTGTATTCAGTCATGGAGTTAATTCTGCTAACACAAGAATAAATTCTGCTTTAAAGAAGTCCTATCCCTGCAACAAACACAGCACTAGCCTAAAATTACAAAAGTCCAAGAAGCTTTGACAAAGGACTTAAATGAAAAAATACCAGTGCCATGCAGCATTTATCACATTAGTTCAATACCCTTCTCTCTATCTGCACCTCTGCCACAATCACTTGCCACAAGTTTTATGACCACATCTATTCAAAATCTTTATCCTACGTTTTTCTGTCCTCACTTTGGTCTTCTTAGTCCCATTCTGATAAGACTTTCATATTCTTGTATAGCAAACAATGTTACTGTTTCATCATGATTCGGTTCCAAAACTGTAAAAACAACAAAAAAATTCTACTTCTAACTCGGTAAATCTCTTTCAAAAACAAAACCAAAACCAACCAACCAATCAAACAAACAAAAAAAACCATAACAAAACACAAAAACTTCTGCTCTTGACGCTTTTGTATTTTCCTTGAATGCCCAGTGGTATTTCCATATTTTGTTCATTCTTCTCTGCTTTTGTTTCCAGTTTTACAAAGAGAGATATCATGTGTACTTGCCTAGTTTCTACCTGAATTTTTCTTATTCTGAGCTGCCCCAAGCAGTGATAACTTAACAAAAATTTTGGATTTATAGGCCAAACAAAGTATTTCTCTGTTAGTGCTTTAGAATAAGTCCAACCATCTGCCCATTTCAAACAATACCATTCTTCATAGCAGTAAAATTGATGGGGTAAAATAATTTAAGCCTTTTAAAATAACAATCAGGTGCAGAGCATTCACTTTTGTTGCTCACCGAGTATTTTTATCATGCTGTAAATAAAACATTGGTTTCCATATAAATTGACACTGGTCTTTAAGAAAATGTCATTATCTCCCTCTTTTGACTGGATTATTCTTCTCGATAAATTTAATAATTTAAAATGTCATACACATTTTAGCAATGGTGTCTTGAAAAGGTTTATTACTGCATAAGGTTTCATTTCAATGAGGACATTCATTAGAGACAAGAGAGAAACAAAGGAAAATGAGTTAGGTTAAAAAGGACATGAAAGAATCTATTATCCAAAAAACACGAAGGTGGATTGAACTCACATTTACTAGGCATATAAATTTAAAAGCAGAAAATGTGATTTCCAGTGATACAAATTTTAGAAGTATCTTCTTAACTAAGGTGAATTTTCAGGAAAAAAAAACCCTGAAATCAAAATGCAAAACGAAATTAAATGAGAGAATGGAAATAAACCAAACAGAAAAACAATTCTTCTCCTGAGAATCTGCTCAAACCATTGATTTAAGATTTCTTATTGAAGGTCAGGTTAAAAATCAGGTTGGATTAACAGATGTTAAACCAAATAATTTTAAACTGAGAAATTATAAAAAAACTACAATTTCTTTTATAAGAAAAAACAGAAATAACAAACTAGATCTCCCACAAACTTTATGCAAACCTAAATTTTTAGGAAAATACCAGTTAATTTTACCCCATCTGCTTTTTCTCTTGAAACAATAGCAAAAGAAATTGTAGACAACACAAAATACTTTGAGAATAATCAGTAATGGCACTCTTCATCTTTGAAACTGTATCCTTAACATAACTGACAGGTTGAAGGAGTGAGAATGCAACCAGATTTCAGTCTTGATTCACATTTTTTCCATTTTAGGTTGTCCTAGTTGCGCATTACTGAGGAAGGAATGATAAGGAAGCGCATGATACGGTGTGCTGAAAAACCAGGTTAGATTTTTGGTTTTGTTCAGGTTTGGGGGTTCTTTAGTGGTTTGTTGTTTTTTTTGTGGTTTTGTTTTTTTTTTTTCCTTTAAGTACCTAGAACCCTTGTTGGAATTGCCTTGGTGGGTTGGGTGGGTGAGTGAGTGTGTTGCCAACTCTCTTTTGTGTCAGTTCATTCCGGCATGTGAGAAGAGACTGTACCAGCAGTACACAGATAGCTTAAAAGTATAAAGATTTTATATATTCATGAGCACACACACACAGGACAGCAAGTTTAAAGCTTGCTCAGCTACTCCCTACTCTGATAAAAGAATCAAAGAATTTTTGCCAGCCAGGTAGACCCAGGCTCAGAGGAGAGGGGTCAGTCTCTGGAGCTCTGTGGAGCAGATACTCCCTGTGACCAAGATGCCACCTCTCCATCACCTCTGCTGGCATTGAGGACCCGACTGGCTCACAGCTACATCTGCTTACCTCCAATCAGCTTCTCCATTTTATTTAGTTTTTTTTCTTAATACTTTTCCACATTAACTCTTCTCCTCTCAGATTCTCTGAGGTATTAACAATCCTTGTCTCTACAGCTGTGACTCTGCCTGTAATGTTACCCCTTTTTCTTATTATTTTTCTTACAGGTTCTCTCAGAGCTTTTTTCTCATAACTTCACAATTTTATCAGAAGTCTGAGGCTGTACCTGGGATATGTTGGAGCAAGACTTTGGATCCCTGGAAGACACAAGCAGAACTGGGTAGTTTGGAAGGCAGTCACAGTCAGAGGGGGTTACAGTGTGTAGAGAAATCAGTATCAGGAGTAAAATTGCTGTTTTGTTGCAAACGTCTAGATCCAGCCCAAGGCAAAAATAAAAATACCTCAAGTGTTGCACTAGGGAAAAAAACAACAAACCAACTGATCACAACCAAACTAAACAAGCAAAAACACAACACAAAACAAACAAAACCCCCACCCAACAGTAAAATAACTAAACACTGCTTATGCTCATGTTTGGAGATCACACCTGATCTTCAAGCATCAGCATTTACAAAGTTATGAAACTTTCTTGCTAAAGCAACTTGCCACAAAGGACTGATATTCTCCTGCCCAGTATTTTTGCCCTTCAACAATTTCAGTACAATATCAAAGCTTATAGTGTTGTTTGTAACCTTGCCCTGATGCTTATCACTGAAAAATTAATCTCAGAAATATTTTCTAGCACTTACTAAACCCAGATGTTAGTGTAAGAGTTAAATACAAGGACCTTAGAAGAGTACTTTTCTTCCTTCCTTATGACCCCATCCTCTGTTAAAAATTGGTTAAATCTTTAGAGTATCTGGTTGGATTTGTTTAAAATCATATTTCTCTTCTCTTGTGATTTAATCTTTACTTTAATCTTTAACATTCCATTGCCCTTTGCCCTGTAAACCCACTTATCATTGCAAACCCAAGCTCTTTGGGTGCCCTCACATGCTGTGCCATAAATACCATAAATACACAGGATACTTTGGTTCTTCTTATTTAGACAGAAAAAAAAATCTAACTTTATGCTTTAATATAGTTCATATGTTTTAGTATTTCATGTAAAAGTACCTCATTTCTGTATTTTCTGGAATGAAAGGATGAACAATCTAAAGATTGAAATGCAAAAAAATACATATCATCTGGACAAATAAAAAAATACATTTTAATCTTAAACTAACACATCCTAGTTTTTTATTGGCAATTGTTTTCAGAAAGCAAGAACCTTTTTCACCATGAGATCAACTTCTAAGGTTCTTAACTGCACGCACAGATCCTCTGAGGCAAAGTTAAACCAGTTTACCCACTTAAACATACACAACTTGAGATGCGTAATTTCTTCAGTGGCAGCCAATCTGGAATCCAAGCACATATGTACTTCTGGCAGTCAAAAGAAATTGCAAAGCCTAAAATATCAAGACACATCTCAGGATTCCTTCAGAATTAACTACTAGTTAAGAAACTATGTAAATATAATATGAATAAAAAAAATTTGGCTTTCCAGACAGAAATTATCATATCTATTTTTTCAATTTCAGAGCTTAAAACCCTTTAGTAATGAGAAATATTTTTTTCTATAAGACTAAATGAAAGTTAAAAATATTGCATTGACAAAAGTGACCAAAACACTTCAGAGATTCAGAACATCAACACATCTTTTGGAAAGCTACTCTGTCTATGAATTTTATTACATAATTGATGAGATTGCTGCTATGTTCAACATGTGCTCAAGAGTTTTCCTAAATCTCAGCAGCAATTTATTTATTTTAACCTATGTCACATTACTTGTTCAATAACAGAGGGATTTCATTTTTTTATCATATTAGCAGCCCTTTCAGAACAAACATTTAAAAAATATATGTAATTATTTCCCAAAATGCCTGTAATTTTGTTCTGATTCTCTTTGTGGCCCCTGCATGAGTGAATTAAAATTATATACCACAGCTATACTTGCAAACCTACAATTAGTATTTCAATTTTTAAAATAGTCTAGAGAGGTTTTTCATAACTCGGATTTATTTTCATTGCTACAGAAGGATGGAAATTTCCAGCTTCAATGACCGTTATTCCATAACAAAGATCCCCAAATGACACATCAAAGTAAGTTTTCAAATCATTTTGGGGTCACAGTTTCTCAGAGACTAGGGGCTATCTAGATATTACTTCTATAGTATACATAAACTTGTATAGTTTATGAACACAAAGTACAAGAGAGTATATGGTATCATTATTTGTTGCTCTTGAAATTCAGAAACACTGAAGTTTAACTTAATGTTGGTAAGGTATCACCTAAAACCTCCCAAGCAGCAAAACTAACCAGTCAACCTCACTGGCAGCACCCCAGGGCTTCCCTTGCTATTGCTTTTATTCCATACGCTTTGAGAAGGTCAGTCTTTGTGTCTTAGAGTAGGACAGAATATAATATATTTTAAAACTGGGCTTACTTAGGTAAATAAATTCTTTTGTTTGAGGGTCAGAGCACTAAAGCACTATTGGCAAGTAATACTTGTTTAGCTTTTCTTTCATCCAAAAAGTTCTTTAATAGCAAGAATTCAGTTGTTGAAAAGGATAATAATGATTTCTAAATTGCAAGAATATGAAAAAACTGCAAGAAAAGTTTTCACAATTAGCATTTTACAGATGCAGGTGATAACTTTCAAGTTTGAGACCATAATACCACATAGCATACGACACTCATACCACAAAGGAGTTGAAATTTCCCCAGTAAGTGATGATTACCAAAATGTTTTTTGACAAACTCTTTTAATTCCTAATCCAATGTGTGTCTAGTAGATGATCCAGTTGAACAGACAATAATTCACCTGTTACTGTAAGCAGACGGGTATCTTGTTACACATTTAACCCCACACTGGGATAAAACCATATGTTTGCATGTTGTACCTCAGTCACTTCTACAGAACAAAAAACAGGTCGATTTGTGAAGAAAATCTGTTCCTGTCTTTAGCCTAATGCAATAATACACAAGCGTTGGCAAGGACAGGAAAAGCTATTATCACACAATTTGGGGATTTGGTTGTTTTTTAAACATAACTTTTTCAAAATTATGTTGGAGGTTTTCTCCCATTAACCCCTAACGTTTCCCAAAGACATCATTTCCTATTTGGAGAAAGCAGTAGAAGACAGAAAATGTTTCTTTTTTTCCCATTAACAGGCCTGTCTCAATTAACACTGATCACTCCATCTCTGTAGATTCCTGAGGTTCACACAGCTGGAAATACCAATGAACGTTGAGAACACAGAGATAGACCATGGAAGAGAATTCAAATTTGTGAAGCTGAGTATCACCCATGCCCATCTCCTGCCTCATGTCCTGGGGAAGGCTTAGGGGACTGAAACAAGATCAGCAACAGTAAACATGCAATCAGTTACTGCCTATGGTAGCCAAAAATTAATCAAGGAAAGCAAAATCCAGTTCCCTCAAGGCCAGGCTCACAAAGAAATATAGAGATTTAAACCTGAATTCCATATTTCTCAATTCAAGTTAAAGAAGCAGTAGAATCTAAGCTCCACTACCAGGATCAGAGGGATGCAGAGAACATCAGGTTCAGAAAGTCTGTAATCTTTAGCCAGAGTCAGTACTTGAACTGCTTTCTACACAAAAAACAATAGAATGGTGCTCTTCTCCCTTAAAACATCTAATAACAGTTGGAAGAGGACTCATACCCCACATGAGACACCAAGACTCAGTTTCCTCCTCAAGTTTTCAGTCTTCTCCCATCAATCTCAGGAATACATCATTGTGAACTTTTTAAATGACTCTCCAAAACAGAACCGCAGATTCCATTTGAAGAGGCCATTTGAAGTCTCCATGTAAACTAGACTTTGTTGTTGTCTTTATGGCATCTGTAAGCATGTTGGGGTGCCCATTAATATAGATTAATTTGTGATACTAGTGTCTGGTTTAGCTTTTCTAATGAGACCTCTTCCTTCTTGGAGACATTTTTCTACTGAGATTAAGTCGTTGACATACAAGACATTTACAGCAGTTACTTACAGTGAGCAGGATTTTAAGGATTTTTTTCCCTGTTTTCTACTGATAACATAACTGAAAACAAAATAACTTTCCTTTTTAATTTTACAGTCACTCAAACAGTTTCTCATTTATTTCTGTGATGACGTCAACATGTTTCATTTTCACTTGCTTACAATCAGTTTATATGACAAAGCCCTCAACACTGTTAATTTTATCTCATTTTGTAAAAGCCAATGCTATTCACACGGTTCCATTTCTGAAACTTTCAGTACAGTATTTTAATGACACGTTCGTAATTTTTGGAGTGTCATAGTTGGCAGCAAATCATAAAAATGACAAGGAAAAATGAGACATTCTTGTCTATCTTTCAGCTCAGCTTTTACCATACCATTAGAAGCTCCGGGAAACAGACCTGCCTCTTTAGTTCCTAAGTCTGTATCTCGTATATTGTCTTTTCAGGAAAAAACCAAACAAAACAATAACTCAGGCAGAAGTTCTCTTAATAGTGAGCACATGCTCTGTTTTTACTGATTGTTCAAAAAAAACCCAACCAAACAAACTGTAAGTGCACCCAGTAAATGCAGAATCTCAAGATGAGAGTAAATTCAGCCACATCAGTACAGTCAATAGGCTTTGGAATTTAATCAATGATGTCTTCCATGAGTGGCAAACTGAATGATTGCAGGAGCCCTCCTGTAGTCAAAAACATCATTTGCAGATTCATTTTAGCCTTCACTGGAATAACACAGCAAGTAAATCTCCATCAAGTCACTCAGCAATCCTTTCCAACTTTTTTTAGCCCTTGCAGACCCAAGCGAAAGAAATAATTTAAGAACAAAGCACTCCATCTGACTGGGAAATCATTGCCTCATTGATTTTTTTATCACTTCATAATATCACACCAATATTTCTTGAAGAAAATTTACTAAGCCTTGGAAGAGCCCAGAGTGCACTGGGCTCAGCCAGGTGTGGAATTCTATTGACATCTTTTGTGTTTGAGGTTCAGATTAGAGAGACTTATTTTTCTAAATAAGATAACCTCTCACAGAAAATAATTACGATCTCATTTTGTGAGTCTCACATCATACATGAGTCATTTTATTTTGTGATCCCCATATCCTTTATACTTTAATCATTGCCCAGCAAATTTTCTACTGGTAACAGGTTCCCCAGGCTTTTCAAGCCTGAACTAGCAGTGTATACAGGTACGAAAAAAATGTCAGCTGTACTTTGGAAACTGAACCACCATATACTCTTATAACTTCACCTCCCCCCTCTTCAGTCAGTCCAACTCAGTACTCATTCATACAGTATCCTGCCTCTATGGGACTTCATTTTCAAAAGGCGCAAAACTACAGAAGGTCCCAAAATTACTTGGAAATCTTGAGTAGGAAGTCACTGAGTAGAGGAGGAATTCAGGCTAAATAGGTCTGAAATCTATTTTAATCAACTTCAAGAGGGCAAATTCTCCTTCTCTCTAGTTATCAGAAATGAAATTACATAATTTTTTAAGTTATTAGAAGGTATTCAGCCACAGCTGTCTAACAGACTACTTCCAAGCACAATAGTAACTTGTTACTGCCCAACACTGCCAAAGAAACCTTCAGAAGTCTGCTTTCCAGGAAGCCTGAGTGACTCTCATTGCTCTCAGATCCTTTAGCAGATTTGTTAAGAGTTCATTACTTTTATTATTCCCTTCTTAATTAAGAGGGTCTATGCTATTGAAACAACTTAGTGTGGGAAGTTTGGATCTATAGCTAAACTACCTCCCTGCTGGAAAACATTATATTCTGGGTAATTAATTGCCTCCAGTTCTGCTACTAGGAATTTCTTTCTTTTACCTCTGATAAAGAAAAGAAATCCAAAAGAAAATACCACATGAAAAAAAGTATCACAAAAACATACTACAGAAGGACCCAAAATTACTAGCCATTGAGAAATAATAATAAATATCCACAGTGAATTTGAGAATTGTGACAGTTACTTAAAACTATAGACAAACATATGTATATGTCTGTCTATCCACAGTTATTAATAGTCCTCATCTAGAACCTGTATGTTAGCTAACAAAAACATAATGTCGAAGCATTTGTATACAACTAATTTAATTTAAAACACACAAACACACAGAACAGTTAGGAAGATGCACTTTTGAGAAAGCAGAGAGAAGTTTTTAATTATTTAGAAACAATAAAATTTTTATCAAAAATTGACTGTATCAATTTAAGGAATACCTTCTGACAACAATGAATAATTTGCAGATTGCTCCCAGTAAGCCAAACAAATTACATTTTGGACACTTACAAGAACAGTTTCTACAAAAGATTACTGTTCCTTTAGAATAACTCATTCATGATTGTCATTATCATCCCACTAATACAAAATTGCCAGTCTCTTGACCATTCTCCTCTTAATGCTTCAAGGTTTCCCTGAAAATCCAACATTATAATCCATTTACTTGAAATGGGTTTTTCTGCTTAAGGTTTTTCCAAAAGATTGTAAAAATAAGATGAGAAAAAAACCCGCTATCTAAGCTCTCCACTAAAATCATACTTCCATGTTTTCTCATGACAGCCTAAAGAAGCATTGTATTAAAATTTAACCTATTGAGCACCCAGTAAGGTTACCAGAGTAAACAACCACTATCATCATGTGTTAATTTGCAACTACTCTTCCTTTCTTGTAAAATTAATGAGAGAGAAAGGCTCACTGGCCCTCCTCTCTAACCTTACCTTGACAGAAAGCAATTTTCTTCGTGTTTCTGGATCTGATAAACATCTAATAATGAAAACACTCATTTGTTCCGAGCTGTTTTGTTTTCTTTTTTTAACTGGGAAGGAGTACATACAACCAGTCCAATTAGAATAAAAAAGATTGTGTTAAAATCTCAATACAAGTGCAACATTAATAATAAGCACATACTGACAACACGTAGGAGTAGCAGTTCCCATGGCAACCATACGTCTCACTGCATATCTAATAAAGTAGGGCCTTTCTTCACATAAGTGCCAAAAGTGTAGATAACTTGCCAACCCCTTGTATAGTATGTATTTATATGGGTGTATTTGCATCCCCTAACACATTAGTATGAATCCTACAGCTGATGCTGTAGTTGTTCCCTCCCCCACGATCACTGAGAAAAGCCACTATGGAAAATTGTTTATCACGTTATACACCATTTCTCAAATATTTTGACACGCTTGTCATGACTGTATGACCTTCAAACCTCAGGAAGTCAGAAACATCCCCTGATGCTAGTTAAAAGGGTCAGAGTCAAGATTTCAGAGTAGCTGCTAATGCTTCATGCAGTGTCCTCTCTGCAAATGCAACTTCATGGTTCATACTCTATTTAAGGGATTTTTGGTTCCTAAGAACCTCCCTGCTTTCTCTTGTCAATTTATTTTCCCTTTGATAAAACAGTATTTCAATTTAATCCTATGTCTCTCAAGTCTCTCATTCAATCTGGCAGCCCAGAACTCACTCTAGGGATGAGAACTCTTCAGGTTTTCCACTCCACCCTCACTCACTGCTAAATTTTTGCTTTCTCTATAGCTGTCACCCCTCCCCAATGCCCTTTGCAGTCTGCTACGTGCACATGTCCTCTTGAGCAACATATAAAACAGTTTGAGGACTAGAAAGAACTCTTTGAACATGAGTTGAAGTCTGCAGTACGCTTACTGACCCAGTCCACTGTCAGCCACACAAAGACTTGACCAGTACATTCTGGGTGACCAGCAAATCCTAAGCATTGCACAACTTGAGTCTAGATGTTCACTCAAAACTGCACACTTTCATCACATTTATTATAACCTCTCCTGTCTACAAGCCCAAACTAGAACTTAGGAGTAATTTACTTTAGACCTGTCAAGAATTGAAAATGTGAGATCATCAGAAAATAAACAGCTACAAAAGCAGCAGAACACTTTTCTTCATAAGTATAAAGTTGAACAAGTCAGTTCCCATGGGAAAGACCTCAAAATTCATTCCAGCCACTGACCTGAAAACAAGCAGCAATAACACTAACACTTTGGATAAACACATGCTGTGGATCTTCACAGTTCTGAACACTCATTAACGTGTTCTCAAAAAGCATTCAGATACAGCAGTATGACTAACCTTCAACAGGATTAGGAAACAAGTATGTGGTCAATTTCTGACTTTTCAAACTATTTATAGTTAGAATTGTAGCCTTAAGTCAAGTGAGATGGAAGAAGTCTTGTAGGAGACATTGGAAGACAGATTTGTATAAAAAAACAATGCAAATCATCAATACCAACAACTGAGCTCTTAAGAAGTTGAAAATGACAAACCATACCACGTCATACAAAAAAAGAGAACAAAATGACACAGAGTGAGCTTCACTCAAAGAATTTAGAGAATGAACTGTGGAAGTTATCCTCACAAAATACACATGATGACAAAAATGGTACTGGGATTCTGAAATGGATAACAAAGGAAGTGATAACAAACAAGGAGAGATAACAGAATTAGGGAAGTAAACTTTGAGAAAAACAAAGATAAGTTTTTTCATTTACTATTAAAGAGCTTCATTTATGGTACATAAAAGATAACATAAATATAACACAATTGTGCTCATAATTTAGCTATATTTCTAGTATAGCAGAATATGTACACTAGGAATATATTGAGAGATATTACCAAAATGTATATACTGCATAAAAGAACATTCAGATACAGATTTTTACCCTTATTATATTTACTTCTTTTTTGTAAGTCATTCTTCTGATTTCCTTTCTTTTTTTTTAAAATTTCATTAATTTCTTTCTTACCTTTCTTCTCTGTGTAATTATCCCCATTTTCTGATTTTTTTTTCTATTCTTTGTTTAATTTCTCCCATATTAACCAGGTAAAAACACTTAAAAAGAAATAACGATTCAAGACGTTCTTGTAGTGAATGTCAAAGGAGGATTACAAATCTGTTCTTTAAATTTAATTAAACCAAACAACATTCCTCTGCCTGCTGCAAAAGATTACAGTAAAGAGTTTAAAGACAGAAAATCTGAAACCTAGAGAAGACAGAGTCTGTTCATAGCTCCTGAAAGAGAAAAACACCCCAGATTTGATGTGTTAATTTGGGCTGTTGATGCCTCAGAGTTTACAGTATTCTCGCAGCCTAACAGGCATAGAGAAGGCAGCTATGCAAGCTACAAAAACAAATGCCAGAACTTAGAATAAGTTAGAGGGTCCCAGTTCAATAACAGAATTGACAAACTATGTAGGATACATGTCATATATTAATGGTAATGTTCTCCAAGAAGACGACTTTTAAGAGCATCATGCCCCGAGGGCTGCCAGTCAGGCTTTGCAGGGGTCAGGTACAGGAGGGAGAGCTCAGTATCGAAATTTCTGCTGCCTATTCCACACTTAGCCCTACCTGCACAATCACAATGACCTGCACAACAGCTTGGCTGGCACGTAGCAATCTAGAAAGCTGAGAACCTATCATTACAGATACAATTAGAAGTGGAAATAAGATGTTCTAGAGATTCAAATATGTTTGATCCAAACATTTAATCCGGGAATTTCTCCAAATCCTCCACATTTTTTTTTTTAGTTTATTTTACATTAATTCAGCTAAAAAAAAATTCCTTAGAACCTCTAGCTGCCGCAACACAGCATGCACTTTTTGGATTAACTGAGTGATGCATTTTGAAACAGGAAAGTGGAGAGCTACTGAATCTATGGAAGCTGGAGTAGAGCTTTCTACACTATGGAACAAACAATTATTTACCTCTTTGAATATTCTAATATTCCTCTGTAAATTTAGAAAACAATTTTTACTCATCTAGGAAATACAAAGAATTCCCCTATGAACCACAACTGAATCCATGGTTGATTTCAAAATTAAAAACTGGTATGTCTTCTTTCCCTGACCTTTGTATTCTGTTGCCATGTCTTACAGCATCTTGATTTATGCCATTCATAAATGAAGGAAGGAACCATGTCTATAAGCAAGAGTCATATCTTGTAAGGGCAGTATGTTAGACTTTCAAGCAAAAGCAAAACAGAGCTTTGCTTTTTCATTCTAATTACTCCATAGATTTTCCAGAAAATATCATTCATCCAGTTCCATCCTGTCCATGTCCTCTTAGCCAGAATTGTAATTAAAAAGCCAGTTCCCTCAGGCACCGGTAAAATTAAATGGAATTTGGGATCTCACAACACAGTACATTTTCCAAAGCTAGTAGATAGCAAAGAGATGTTAATGTTGATGCTCTGAACATTATGGATCAAATTAATTCCTAAGGTAGCTGTGAAGAAGTCATGGTAATTTTCCCCAAGGGTAGACTTACAGAAAATATAGGACTGTCTTAGTGTTTATTATTTTCTGAATTGCAAGCCAGTGGCTGATATACTGCAGGTTTAAAATTCTGAAACTTTTGAAATGGGTACTT
The DNA here is from genome assembly GCF_003031625.1 of Empidonax traillii. Lineage (NCBI taxonomy): Eukaryota > Metazoa > Chordata > Aves > Passeriformes > Tyrannidae > Empidonax > Empidonax traillii. The sequence continues at coordinate 341,485 of NW_020955624.1, read as the reverse complement.
GTTGCTCTGGAATAAGAAAACACCACTTATTCGTCCACTAAATATGTCATTACTATGGCCTCTATCAAGAATCTAATTAAATATATTTAGCTATAACAATGCACAATCTGAATACATTTGCTTAGTCATTATTATGATGCTTAAAATTTCTTAACAGAATTGAGAAGAAACAGTAGCACAGACAAAAAGTTAGCAATAATGGTATTAAAATTATGGGATACGGGGTGGGGGGGGAAGCTGTCTAAATTCACATCTTAAGTTTTTGATTACTTTGAAAGCAATTTGGTACCTGAAGCAAAAGGCCAAGTTATAGTTAATGTAACTCATGTTCACTATTGACTGTCAATTTTGTAAGGTTCATGTTTTCTGGAATCCAAATAATATTTCATTGCAATGATTTCTTCTTTGATGTTAAATATTAATGCATTCAGTCTCCCAAAGTTTGCAGTCAAGAGCAGAAACCCTTAGTTATATCTTATAATAAGCTGTGACATATGCTAAGAGAAAAATAAGGGCATTTAGTAGATTTCTACCACCTATAATCTGTGTCCTTTACATGCTTATCCTATCTGATACAGGGTTGTCTGACATGGGGTAGAAAAAGTGAACACCATGTTACAAAAACTACTGCACCAGTGATTTATGTGACAGCTTTATATTATTTTCAGCATTTTTCTCTATTCCTTTCTTAATGAAGCCTAATGTTTTTTATGGTTCCTGAACACTAAGCAGACATTTTTACTGCAGTACTGATAATGATGTCTAACTCCTGGAGAATGCAGGAGACCCCTGACTAGATACCTTTGATCAGACCTTCTAAATTCATCAGAGTTTTTTAATTATTATTTTTCAGCTATTTAATGTATATTTGATATTATAGCTCTTTCCACAAATATCTGTTCATTTGCCAATATTCAAGACACAGACCGAATGAAAAAGACTGCTTCAAGGAATTTTTTTTAATGATATATATCTATCATCACCATATTTTTCAGAGATGCTTAAAATTTCTTTTTCAGCTCTCAGAAGTTGAATAAGTACGCAATCATTCACTTATGAAGTGATAAAAATGTTCCCACTAAATATCATTCCAACATCTTTACATGTAGATTTCAGTGTAGTGTTTCACTCTGCTCACTGTATTACAGCTCACTGATGCCTCTCCTTACAGCTCATTTTTAGTAAAATTATATGTACTGCAATTAGATGCCCAAGTTCATATACCCACACCCTTTCTGGTGCTCTGCTTTCCCTTTCATGTGATTCCTTCTTCCCATTGGTACAAGCTGCTTGCTCATCTAGAGACTGGAAATATTTAGCACCACATCCTTTCCAGTTTGCACCAAGATTTCTGAGTGTATTTTGGCAGCGTCATCACAGGATCTGTCAGATTTGAGCCAAACATGAACTATGTGCACATGACACAGCATTTCACAGGTAACATGCTACAAAGCAAATGTTTCTGGCTGCTTCCCTGTGTATTCCACCAAAATTTCAATCAGTGGAACAAGAGGAAACACACAGAAATATGGTCCTATTAAACATTCAGTCCCCTTCAGGCATCTGAAAGAATGTACACAGATTGACTTACCTGTAACAATTACAATGAATTCTGTCAAACTGGCATTGCCATTCTAAGAAAATCACATCTAAGTTTCAGATGTGCAGTGTCACTGGAAAAGACTAATAATATCAGCAGATAACAGATGAGCTAACTATCCTCCTGTTAGCTGCAGGACATTTACGTAGAGTTTGTAGTATTTTATGTGTTACTTTTAATACTTTGTACCAAGTTTGGTATTTCCTATATAAAAAAATATAGAGGCTTTTAGTAGTCTAAGGAAATAAAATTGGTAATCTATGTTATTCCCAAAAGGAGTTAAAAGTATAGCTTTAGGTGCTACACCTGCTCTAAATGAGAAAAGCAACTGAATAACACTACTAGCACTGGCTAACAGGTTTTTTATGATATACAGTAAACTATGAAATAAAAAAAAAAAAAACTGTACAGAATCTTTCTCTCAGTATTTACACAGGTTTTACTAAGGTAACATTTTTTCCTTAGTTCTCTAATTTAGAAGAAGTCCCTGCTTTAAAAGAAGATGTTTAAATGTGGTAAAAACTGCCAGAATAAGTGACAGGCATCCTTGGACTGTGTCCAGGGGCAGCAGGAGCATCTGGAAAAGTGGAAGTCAAAGAGCATTGGTTACATTAGAGAATGTTTAAAATAAACTGACTTACAAATCTAAGTGGATTTTAATTTCAGATTGCTATAAAGAAAGGCAGCAAAGTCTTTCAGAACTGTGCAATTCCTGTCACTTTCTCTCTGCCTGATATACATTAATTGGGTATTAGGCAAGGGAAGAGTACACAACACTTTAACCTGGTGTCAGAAATAGCCAAAGCAGGGTTCCTATGCTCTGCCAGTGAAAGCGCCTGCTAAGAAAAAGACTGCAAGGAACACTACTAATCTACAAACGTACTTATTTTCTCTTATGTTTATCACATCCCTTAATGTACCTACCATAGGACAGAGCAAAACTGTGGTGGGACGAAAGGGCAGAGAGGAAAGTACAGGTCCAAGGAAACCATAAAAAAGTAAAATATCGGTCCCAATGGTGTTAATTTAATGCTTTTCTGCCTCTAATAGGATTGATTCATTTCACTCTGGTAAGTCCGCAAGACTGAAGGGGTTATGAATTCATCCCCTCCTAGCTGCTCAGTCCGTTATATACACATGTATATTTTTCATTTCAGTGATTTTCAATTACAACACTTTGCACTTTGTCTTCTTTTTCTGAAATCTGATATATAATATATAGCTTGCAGCTAAATATTTTCTATAATATGATTTGCAAACAGTCTTTTCAACAAAGCTTTTCCATTGTTTCTGCTGAAGGAAGAATATTTTGCGTCAAAAATCCTTTTTTCAGTCTGCTATTGGAATGACCACCATAAAAAAGAAATCTGAAGTGACTAGAAAGCTTCCAAAACAAAGAATATTAAGAAATACAGTCAAATATTTGGATATTATATGACAAGACACATCTTAATGTCAGATTTACATAATCTGTCTGAAGATAAAGGTAGTAAAAGTCATCTTTTATCTGAACTTTTTATTGACCTTCAAGCAGTGATGTAAAACCAGTAAAAACTTCATGGCAATATTAAAACGAAGGTGAGTTGAATGCATAAAACCTTGTGATAATCAGTTACTGCAAAATTCAGTCTCAGGCTTCTGGATAGTATTTACCTAAACGTTTTCCGTATCTCAGTATATTTAGATTACTGACAGCTGAAGAGAACCCTATTTCTTGCTTGGCCCTAAAGCTCTTTAAGAATTGAGGTAAATAATTACTTTTGGAGAAACTCTATTAATAAGTATGATTTAAACTGTTTACTCACGACATCAATAAACTTCACTGCAGTCTAGGAGTATTTTATCACCGGATATCTTTAGAAAAAGTGAGGAAAGTGAGATACTCTGATGGCAAAACCTCTTTGACTGTCAGCATTCTGCACCACTCTTAAAGGTACATGTTAGTCTGTAGGCTGTATGACCATACATATGTGAGTATAAATCTGATCTATTCCAACAAAAAAACTAAATCTCCCTAAAAAATTCTTCACCAAGAACAGACTGAAAATCTGTCTGCCAAATGGAATGCAATTTTTCTAGCGCAAACTTCATTTTATTTATATAAAGTCTATAAATCTTGTCCTACGGGGAAATCCAACAAGGATTAGACTATTACTCTCTTGAAAAAGTAATGTCATAAACATACAAGAATGTAAGAAGCATCAGCTCTGATACACTATCAGTACCACTTTCATAGCAAAGAATTATTTTACCATAATAAAATAACACTGGGTAAACAACATCATCAGTGGATTATTATTTTGGGTAGGCAGAACACTGAGAGACTGAGGATAAATTAATACGAGCTAAATTAGTGCACCATGTACACATTTTTGCTAAACATTGCTTATGTCAAATCTTTCCTCTTAAAAAGAACAAAACTCAAAAACAACATATTGGTTTTGTGCTTATAGCAGTAGATTGAGAAGAGCAGGAATGGCAATCTTATCCTTCTTAGCCTTATCACACTTTTGCTAGTAAAACATCTGCTAAATTTGCAGCATAAGTCCATTGATAATGCTTTGTTGAACTCCTTAAGTTAATAAGCTTATTGTTTATAAATTGTCTAAAATAGTATAAGTCACTAACTGATCACCAGTGAGCACTTAGTCTGCAAAATTACTGTGACTCTTTCTTACCATACATATTGCTACACTAAAAATACCTGGGCTGGTCAATTTTGAAAGCATGTTCTAGTATTGCCATTACCATCTCATTCAGAAAAAACAGGAGGATGTTCTCCACTCATGAAAGTGATAATACCTAATACAGTCTCTGGAGCTGCTTTTGCAATTTTATATGATGTACCACAAATATACCCGATCACCTGGGATGGTATCCCTGCAAAGTGACCCTTAGGCCATACCCTTGGGTTTTTTGTGAAAGGCAACCTGGGTGCAACAGCGAAAGGGGCTTGTGCAGAATGAAGGGCTTATGCATATAGCAGAATCAGGATGCTGCTGGATGCACAGCTGGACTCAGATCAGTGTGAAATAATTTGTGAAATGCTGTGAAATATACAGTGCAAATGTCTGCCAACTTCTCTTGCTCTCAAGCAAATATCCCAGAAACATATAATTGCTTAAAAACAAAAATCATCTGATAACTATATTACATTCCAAAGCCATTTATAAGTACTTGTGAAGACAATGCAGATATGTGGGACTGACTGTAAAGATAAGGCAAAAAAATATAGAAATAAGTGAAGTAACTTTAATATCCCATTATATGAGTATTATAGATACACACATCAGTGGAACTGTGTTCTTTCTTTAGGTGAACAATAACCACTCTCTTAGCTAAACTGTCAGGCATTTGGACTGTACAGTAATGTATTCTTGTACAGTAATATAGTCCAAATACAAATGCAGTATCCCTGTTTGCTTTCTGATATCTATGGAGGTAAAACAAACTCCCAGAAGAGAACAGACACAGTAACTCATTTCACCAAGATCATAATCTGCAAGGGTTTCAAATATAAACCTACTCTGAGGTCCGTAACACTAAACACAATGGCTAGCTGGCCTTGAATTAAACAGTTTATACATGTAGCAATTGAACTGATAAACCAGACATGATTACAGTAAAAAGAGTGCTGACTAGCTTTTAGCTCTAATATAATACAAAAAGTATGATAGAAAAAATTGCATAATTTCTATTGTTTTTAATGAACCTGTAGCAAAAGTTGAAAATGCAAAATTTGATGTGATTGCATACGGGAGATGAAAGAGATCAGTTGAGACGGAGAGATCAGTTAAGATAACTGAGGAACACCACAGAACAAAAATTAACCATTTTTCTGAAATTGAAGAAGTTCAGCCTAGAGATTTTTTTCTCTTTACTGATTTTCCCAAGAGAACTGAAATTTGAAGAGAGAAAATTATAAACATGATAGAAGAATTCAGGATTTTTCAGCTCCATTTGTGATTTTTAAGGAGTTTCAGAGAGCTTTCCCCCAGGAGATTTCTGATCATTTTTCCAAGAATCAAAACTGTCAGAAAGATAAATTTTGAGATTAAAAAAAATCCCTTTAGTATGTTATTAAGTGCCAAAAGCATTGTTGCTTTTGTACATATAAAAGTTGCCTCCTTTTTTAAAGGAGAGGAATGAAGAATGCAGCTTAATGCTATGAAGTCTGAAGACAGTTAAGAATCAAACCACACAATAACTGTACTTGTATACCCTTTTTGTCCTCAAAAGGGCAGAGGCAGCAGGTGCAATGCAAATGTTCTTTGCACTAGGCAGCTTCTGGCATGCCGGGCAGGGACATCATGTCAAAGGCAGCCCTGAAGAAGGAGGAAGGGGAACCAAAGGAACAGAAACAGATCTAAACAATTTGTTTAAATGCCTAAGAGTCAGTAGTTTAAATCTAAGCCACTCACAGAGATATTTTTGGGGGGTTAATAAAGGGAAAGAAGAAGCTGTGAAGGACTCTTGAGTTCACATATTTAAAATGGGATGAATTACCCTTGGAAATTTCCATTTACTTTAGAAGGGCTTAGACAACTATCTTGCATGCTCAATTAACATTAAAACATTTGTGTCAGTCAGCGAATGGAAATAACCCCCCCAGTTGATGTTATACTTTTCAGGTAAAGATGAGTCTGAAAAAATTACCAACATCTGGTTTCTAGCACATAGGCTTCAACTCCGCTAGGCACAAGAACCAAAACCTGAGGGCCATTAAAGTTCTCCTTACATTGCTAAATGGTAGGAATTTCTCTTTTTGGCCTCCTTTATGAAGAAGAATGGGAAAAAAAAAACTCCATCAGGAAATGCTGGAATTTAGAACCATAGATCTGTCACCCTGTAGCCATGAAACTATAATGTGAGGTTGGGTAGATCAAAAAGAGAAACTGAGAGCATCCAAACTGTGTTGACACTTATTTGATCTGGTGCTGAGAATAGGCTGCTTTTGAAGGGGCTGTGTAATTTCCCATATAAAAGGATAGAGAATGAGCAAAATGAGAAGTGTACAGTTCTTAATACGTTTTTCCTTCCAGGGTATGTCTCAGCCCTTGTAAACATTTAGAAATACCCTGTTTAAAATGAAAATACTGAACAACACTGATCTCTGCCAATACAGCAATATCAAGAAAGAAGTGAAAAAGCAATTCAGAGTGCACAGTGGAGATAGAAAAATTAGGCTGAAAGGGTCATTGAGAACCAGACTGTAGGTTATGAACTAATCTTTGAAGATTAAAATGCATCCTCTAACGCAGGCAAGTAAATTATCATTATCTACTCTAGATATTTGCTTCTTATTGAGGAGCTCAATTCCTTGCAGCATATATCTTAATCTTTTCCAGCAATGTATCTTCATGCTTCCACTGGCTTTAAAGACAGCAACTCTACCTTATGCATAACTTATATGGGATAACCCCACAACTAAATGTTCATTGCTACCACTTGTATGGGATGCTGCTAACAATATAGAAGTTTTCTTTTGCTTGTTTGTCTTAGGTTTCTGATTAACTTGCCACATTCTGATCAAACAACCACATGTGGATCTCAGCTACTGAAAAGGGGGAAAAAGCCCAAGTATTACTGACTATGCTATGATCTGTTAAGGACATCAAAGTGCATAAGTTTCTTAAAGTGAACTTTTGATAAAAGCTGACAGAGGTCACTTTCTGTTTAGATTGTGAAATGTTGTTACTTTAGCAGTGACCTTGCAAAACCACTTTACTAACAATGTATGCTGGGAAAGAGAATATGCTTGACTAGTTTTTCTTATTTGATTTCTATCATGATAGTTTTAAACTTGAGGAGGCCATGTGCTTTACCATACATTGTTTCTATTTTCCCTCTCTCATTCTCCTCAATATCACGATTTTTGGCAGTACCAGGGTCCTCCCACTTTCTTCAGTCAGAGGTGCTGTTTGCTGCATGGGAAAGCACTGAACACAACTCCTCAATATTTGTGCAGCTGAGGTGCTGACTGCTGTGAGATGCCAGGTAAATCACTCAGGCTCCTCCATGTCTCAAGCTCTCCACCCACACAATGGCAATAATTCTCTGTACCTGCTTCAAGTGCCACAGAGATTAAGTAGGATTTATTGGGGATGGCCTTTTTGTTCCAAGGACAAAATTAGCTCTGCATCTTACATTGACATTTCGGTTGATTAGGGGGCTTTGTTGCACTGCTGTGAGCTGCTATTAAGTTATGTGCTTTAATAGAATTCGAATGTGAAGTGTACCAAATCTGCTGTCATTTCATCAGTAAGAGGCATGCAACAGCTTCAGTCACTGTCATCCTCTAGCTTCAAAGAACAATTTGGCAGTCCATGGGAAAGGAGGGACAATATTCTCGTGTGTGTATGAAACAGCTGCCTTTTTTGATTCTTCCCTGAGGGAATGGAGCACATGATTTCTTGGATGTACACATGCTCCACTGACCTAACCAAGTGCAGAGATTTTTTTATTTCTAAATTTAATTTTTGCTTAAAATGTTAATTCTATGTTTTTCTACCACATGTAAGAATAGTTTCATTTTTTACAGAACCTTACGCATGGGTACCTATTTCCTTAGAATAAGACCATTTAAAAATGGCTCTGCCAAAGATTAGTACTGACACAAAAAAACCATAAGATCAGCAGATATAGGGGGAAAAAACCAACACGGAGAAAAACCAAGGAACAAACAACAGATAAACAGTACCACAAAAAATTGCTTCATAAATGCTTTGTTTCCTAAACAAGGAGAGATAAAAATAGGCAAAAAAAGAAACATTCTTCAAAGGAAATGTATAGGGTTTGGGGTTTTTTTTAACTGTGCAAGTAAAATTTAGGTGTACTCTGCTAATTGGTGATATTATTTCAGAACATACAGGAAACAAATGGCTTATATCCAAAACAAAATGAAATATTAGTGTTACCTCCTGGTAAAACAATCACAGAGCAGTCTAGAAAAAAATCATGCTAATTCATTCTGAGAATTGTATGTCAAATTAAAATAGTTACTTTCTGGTATGGTTATGATGAGCCAGGAATCTAATGTCTCCATCGCATTATAGAACAGTGATAAGCTTTATTGGCAAAGTTTCCACTGTGTTTACTGTAAAATTGTCAGTTTGTTCTTTTCTGGAGATAGTAAGACAGTTTGTGTATGATTGAAAGACAGACAACCTTTGACTGATAACTTATTGTATTTAGTTTTGGTGAGCTTTTCTCTAAGGGACAGACAGTGTCATACACTATCAAGATTTTCTCTCCCCCCTGCAAGACAATCAAAACACTTTTCACTGTGGAAACAAAACGGATAAAGTCAAAACATCCTTTTAAATTACATTATCACTTTCCAGATACAATACAGGGGCAGAAAGTTGATAAATACCCCATAATTCACAACCACATTGTTCAAATTTGATTTGCTTAAACTATATGAATTGTGAAACGTATACTAGCTTACCTCATGGTCCTTTAAGCCCTGGTATGACTTTAAAAAGCAGTTACAAGAAAAGAGAGCTTTGAGGTAAGTGTTGTGTGGAGTAATTCATTATATTATATATAATTTCACTTTCTTTGCCTGACTGGCTCCATAAAGTTTGTCTAATGCAGTTATAGCTAGATTTCTCAAGTTAGTTCTTAATTTCCAAATGGACCACCTACCACTCTGTTATTAAGATTTACTACAGCTAATAAATAAGATGACAAGCTACTCGGAGTAGGACTCACCCTGTTATTTGTGTAAAACCTAGGCAAAATAATAACATTAAAATAAGAAAAAGAAATTATCTATTCAACATGATAATCAGATGAGCCAGTAAGAACTGTGGTCTTATGCTGAGTTTTATTTTCAAAGCTTCAAATATTCCAAAGGTTCAATATGCATTAAGAAATTAAACTGTAGTTATTTGATTGTGGCTTAAATGAAGTTCAGTTATTAATCATGCTACAAAAAATGGACTGTGTGGTAATTCCTGGTGAGATAACTAGTCTGAGGCTTTGGAGTAGAACAGAGTAATGGTGAACAGTTGTGCACAACTGTAGCTGCAACTTTAAGTGACTTTTAGTGCTTACTGATAACCAGAATTGCCACCCAAATTACAAATTACCACTGAGCAGTTCAGTATGCCTATGATCTGCCTTACAGTTATTCCAATGCATCTACAAATTATTATGTGAATTCAGATATTTTAATTCTAAACAGTGAAATAACTTTGGTGATATGAAAATCTTACAGCCATAACACTACTAGGTGGCTCTCAAGCACTTTTCCTTTCTCAATCTCAAAATGTATTAAAAATAAGTTTAAGTTTTGAAATGTCATCATTATTCTTTTTAGTAGCTTTCAGCAGTAGGGTAACATCCACTCAAAAACTAAGAGTCAGCATTGGTTTATATAAGGATGACAGCTATATATGGAATATGTCTGAAAATAGCCCATCACCCTAAAAAAAAACCACTCTCAGAGAGGCACCTACACATACACATACAGGATGGGGATCCAGGGAAATCCTGGTGTTGCTCTCTCCAGCTTTTATCAATTTAAAGAATCCACAGTAATGTAAGGGCAGTGTAAAACATTAGCAGTTGATGTAAATAACAGAGGAAACAAACAATCAATTAGGTTGGAAAAGACCTCTGAGATCATCCAGTCAGATCATGCATTACCCATTAAGCAGTTATGCAGGCAATGTAGAGAGAGCCTCTCCACTACAGGAGGAAAGGTCTTCCTGCACTCGACTCAAACTCTGCCAGGCTCTGCAAAAAAGGGGAAACAACCCCACCTCGCTTCAAGTCAGGCTGAGTCTCCCTGTGCCTGGATCACTCCAGACTAAAGTTGATGGAGTGAATCGTTCTTGCTACATTCAATATGTAATAGGAAGCCTCCTCTGTGCAGGTCTATCTAAAAGTTTTGCAGTAACCTCAAGCTATAACTTGGAACCACTAAAAAGCACCTGTAAAGGCAGACTTACAGATCTGTTTACTTCAAAGCTTCTGATGCTGAGTGCTCTAAAACCATGCCATAAAACTGAGCTCATCTCACCATTATATACCCCACAACTTCTGATGTAAAAACTAGAAGGCAATGGAGAACACTTGGCCTCCTTAGGAGGAGTTTTGCCATCGTCCACCACTTATATCCAACACAGTTTTCCTTCCCTAACAGAATGGTGTTACAATCTTGCCCTCCTCCAGACCCATTAGAGTTGAATATTATTAGTGGTTACTTGTGCTACAAGCAATTTATCTGATTATTTTTAATGACTAATAGTTAAAGCAACATAAGAATCACAGAATATGCTGAGTTGCAAGGGCCCCACAAGGATCATCGAGTCCAAGTTCTGACCCTGCACAGGACCATCCCCACAATGAGCATTGTCCAAATGCTTCTTGAACTCTTTGTGCTGTGATCACTTCTCTGGGGAGCCTGTTCCATTGCCCAACCAAACTTTGGGTAAAGAACCTTTTTTCTAATATTCCCCATGTTAGCCATTTGATCTTTAAGTTGCCAGATATGATGTTATTCTGATGTGAGATATCACAACTTGTGTATTTAGGTGACTGTTGAGCAAACAGAAGATTTTAACATGATGTGCCAGTGTTTAAAGCAACAAGACAAAGAGGGCACAAAAAATTCTACATTTCTTTTTTCAAAAATAAATCTAGACTTTTCTTTCAAACACAGTCATGTCTAAATTTTCAACTCCCTTTTCCAGTTCTCTTCTATCATCAATTATATTTTCTTCTATTTTCCTACTTTACAGAGAAGACTATGAGGACACTTATGCACTTGGACTGCAAGGAACTCCTCCTGCAGTAAGGAGGTTCAAATGAAGAGCCATTTTAATCTGTGCATGTAAAATAGGCCAGTGCTATTTAAAGTGACAAATTTAGGCCTTGATTCTGCAAAAGAATTATGCATATGCCTAACTTGACACACATGAGTAGTCCCTTTGCTTGAATTTATTGCAAGGCTCAGAAGAGTTTTCAGTGGCTTAGGGTTTTAAATTCCACTTCCAAGTTTGTCTTATGCACTTATTAAAAGACTTCACGGTTTTGAAAACAGAACTTAGTCTTGGTTGTCATTTCAGTGCTTATATTTTACACTAACTGAAAATACATTGTACAGTACCTTCAATTCATTTTTCATGTCTACCAATGTAAAGGAATGAATTCTTAATACAACAGTTCTTTGGAAAGAGACTGCCTGCTGCCATAAATAACACCTAAAATCAATGACAGTTGTATGTTGTTTAAAGTGAGTGCTGCTTTTTTGTCATCTCTGCTCATAATTTTCAGGTTTTGGCCATTCAGTCAAGAAAAACTTGGGGGTTGTCTGACAGATGAGGCTGTGTTCTGAGGTTCACAATTAATAAGACAATTAAATTAGACACACTATATAAGTCTCAAAATTTAATATTCAAGAAGTGAATGAGTGAGTTAAATTTGGTAGGGAAAAATAGAACTGTGTATGTGTGGATATATGTTGTGAAGCTCTTATAAACATCATACTCTCCAAGATCTAGGATATTTCAGGCCTTTCTGGGCCCAGTAATGCAAAAAAAGCTTAGCAATTATATGTACTTGAACATAATTTCAATTCTCTGGGGCACTTTTACTGTAGATTTGGATTATATGTTTACAGATTAAATAAATAAGGAAGTGCAAAACTTTAAAAACACTCATAATGACTTCTGTCAAAGGTCTATTTACTCAGTGTGCTGACTGTGATGTGCAAAGATGCAAAATACTAGAAAACTGATACCTCCCTTCAGCACACCCCATTGGTTTTGGAAAGCAAAGACTTAAAGGTATCAAGAGCAAACATCATGTAAGTAATCTTCTACATCTGGAGAGTTTAAAAATTTCTCATGATAGACAAAGGACAAAGAGTCAGATTCTGCAGCATTTATGTGAATATTTCTTTATCCCAATGAGTTTTGTGATGTCCCTGGAAATTCTGGGAATCAAATTTCCTGAAATCAATGCCATTAAATTATCCAAAAACCTGATAAACCTCCAGAAACTTGATAAACCCAAAATACCGACTTCCAGACTGCACATGCATTTTGGCACTCCTCATTATAGGAGAAATTGTTTTTAAAAAGCTTATACCATGAAGAGATCATACTATTTTGTTACACACAAGATGAGCAATGACACCTCATTCTCACAAAAAACCCAAACAAACAAAACAACAACAACAACAACAAAAAACAACAAAAAACAAACAAACAAAAAAAAACACTAAAAAATAAAGTTTAAAATTTATATCAAAACCAATAATGCTGTCATAGTGAATCAATTCACTGGAAATTCTTTTCAACTTCCAGTTGTCTTTTTGCTGCATTATGAAGGTCGAGGCATCTTCAATGATGCAACAAACCATACTGTAAAAATGACAATGTGAAGGCTAAAACGTACCCAACATTTGCCATGCCAACATGTCCCTAATGAAAATCCCTTCCACTTCATGAACTGGACAAGCTGTATGCTTCATTAAGTCACAGACAGCACACTCATTAAAGATCAATGGCATCTTCCAAACGCATTTTGTTTTGCTTTAGTCCTAACATATGGTCATAATAATGCATCTAACAGTAAGCTTGAGCACTGATTTTTAATGAAAAATAATGTTCAGACTGGCCCATGTAATTTGCTTTTATGTTTCTGACCTTGTTCTGAAATGAATCCCCATCGTTCCAAAACATTCTCATTCCAGGTTCTCAGTTCTCTTGCCAAGAAAGGCAGATGTCATGTTTGTAACTTACAACATCTCTATTTAAATCATACCCCTCCATATAATGCTGGTGTATGTTTTGCCTTCCTAAGTACACACCAACTTCCAAAGAAGAACAAAAGAGATCCAAAGCACTACTAAAGTCAGTGATAACAAGGCAGATATTCCTCACAGAGGCATGCCAGGCTTCTGTCTAGCGTGAGAAATGTTGTCGTTTGAGGGACATACTACATCAGCCTATTTTACCATCTGTGTAGGAGCTCCATGAGCCCAGAAATTATCACAGTCAAGAGTGATCAAAGGTTTGGCAACTATACTGACATATTTCATTTTTGAATAGAAAAAAAAATCTCACCACGCTTGCTACTAAGGCACTGCAAAGAACAAATCCATACACTGGGGTTTTCCCAGGTATAGGGAAAGGTATGCCTGAAAGGACAAATTCTCAGCTTACATTTTCACTTCTGTTTCCATCACCTTTGCTAATTCTATGTACAGACAGTGTCAATCCTTCCTCCTCTCATTTTCTTCTCTGGTATCCACTTGAAGATGAATGCTAACACGAACACAAAGTAAGAGCAATACAGCTGCAAGACATTGAGCACACTGTTTTAAGTTGTATTTGGAGTTTGCACACAATATTGTATTTCATGGGTGAGTTGAAACAGTCAATTGTTTAAGTTTCTTTAGGCTTTATCCAAGTTCTAGGCTTATAATCATATTTCACTTGGGGTAGAATCACACACATTTTAGGTTTTTTTACACTGGACTAAACCACCTTTTCAGTTATCTAGCTTTTAATCAGTCTTTAAGTGCTATTTAACCTTCTATTGAATAATTATTAAATTTCAAACAGTTGCCTTCCTTTTCAAAGGTTCTGGTTTCTAGAAGAAAAAATTAACAAGGATATGTTTTTATTCCACATTAGCTTAGTTGAACATTATCCTGAAATACTCACTGAGTCCATAAATGCTTGCTCTCCCGAGCCTTTACTGTAACTTTCGCTTTAACTAAAGTTCTCCAGTCCGTATCTACACCACAGTGTGCTTACATTCCTTTAGGCTTTGCTCAATAAACTTACCTCCTAGAGTTTTAATTTCTCAGTCTCCAATCCTGATTCAAGAATATATTTGCTCCTTCACTATGACTAAGATCAAGCACTTGGGAAAGCCCTACAGTAAAGAGAGTGCTTTGGTCACTTATTTCTCATACTCCAATACTAAACATAATTCTGTATTTAACTGCAGTTCATTGACCATACTTCTGCACCAAAATAAAGTTACATAATCGGTTTTCATATCCATATTCATCTTATGTGGCCTTCACGTGACTATTTTAAGACTTTTCTTTCCATAACCCTGATGAAAATTTAACAGAATGGCAGCAAACCAAAATACCACCAAAACTAAGAGTTGTATTTTCTGTCACTTGTGTTATTCCCTGAGACACTTCAAAAACCTGCAATAAATTGAGTTTTCAATCCTCTATTCCCAAAATCTAACCTGACTTCTATTATTAACCAGTCAACGTGACTAGCAACAAGTAGTCCTGTAGGTCTTCCTTTATTACATGACAGTATCATTCCTTTTTTTTTTTTTCCCAAACCCCTTACATGAACTGAAAATTTGAAACAGAGCAAAGCCTTCTACTTTTCTTACATAGAGAAAGCAGAAGTCAGTTATTGTTCCTCCTTATACCAATACCTGTTCAAAAAATCGGGGTTACTGGTACAGCACAAAACGAAATAGAGTGCTTATACCCTGATTTCTGGAATCTTCCTCCTAACTGCAGCCTAATCCTAGTTTTCATCATAGCTGAAGGCCTCTTAATTTTACAAATGCACACACTGAAACTACTGTTGCATCAGTAGTGTTCCACCTGGTATCAAAACTAATTTTAGCTCCATAAGCCCAAAGAAAACTAATAAACAGAGGTCTTCAACAGCAGTTTTCTCAAACCAGTTCTAATCTTTAAGTCTAATGATGCATGTGAACATGGGAACCAAAGGATCCTTCAGATGCCATTCATCTCCTTTAATCCTAGTAAGTTTGCAAGACTTCAATAGACCTGTCCAGTATCTGAATTCCCAAATTCAGTTTCTAATCCTATAATTCAGCATAGAATAATGACCAACCAATAAAAGTATGAAAAATACTCAGCAGTCCTTTGCAGAAGAGCATAATCTTTGTTCTGTTGATTTTTTAAATGTATCAATGACAGGTCCAAAGAGTAAAAAGCCAAGAAGTGACTTCATCCTTCTTCATTCAAAGAGATTCCTAAGAGTACTTTCATGACACAGTGTCACTATGATGAGCATTATAAGAAAAGTATAAAAGAAGGATTATACCTCCTCCAAATTTCCAGTGTTTTAACTAGCTAAACAGCTTTTCTTTTGTTCCTGATTTTTTTTTCTACGAGGTACATGCCTGTATTTAACATTTAATAAAATGTCATTAGCATTCAAAACTGGAACTGAAGTTTTCATCAAAGTCAGATGAATTAACACTAATTCAAGGAAGAGGAATTTTCAATTAAATTCCAATACTTCATTTTTACATTTTGATTTCAAGCTTACATGTCTCAATAGTGCAAAACAGACAGGATATATTTAATCACTTTGTGCTTTTATGATGAATTAATATTTGAGTAGAAAAATCCTTCAGCAGTATGTTTAATTCCAAACTCAGACTGTTTGGATTGTCTGGAGTTCACATACGGGAAGTGGCTGAGATATTTTGCTCAGTTCTAAGCTTTATTCAAAATCTTTGTTTCTTCTACCTAACTGTGTCTTAGAAAGCTGCCACTTTTCATGTACAGGTGTCTTTTTAGCAGTGTCGTTGTTACTGGCAAAGCAGTTCAGAACTGGGAGGTAGAGAGGCACTACGCATATTTAAGTTGTTATTATCACATTTTGTAAAATTTATTCTTGACAAGGGCTCTTCTGTGGTTTTAATATCTTATTTTTCTACTTTCTCTCAACTTGTGCTCACTTCCCTAATCCTTTAGCTGTCTAGAGGGTTTTCTAAGTGGTTGCAGCCACTGAGTATTGTGACATTCCTTTACATTTTCCTACAGCTTACGCCCAGCTTCATTCACTTTGTTGCTCTTAAAATTTCGTTAGCCTTATTTAAAGATGCACTTGTTTTAGAACTCAGAGTGATCTACCTGCTGAGTTAACAGTTATTATTACCTGTAAGGGGAAAATGTATTTTGAAAGAAATGGAAAACATGCATTAGTGGAGAAGCTTTTATATCAGCAATTAAATACCATCTGAATTAAAGTGGCAGATTTGCAACTAAACTGAAAGGTTTCTTAAAAACGACACTTATGAGAGCATCAACGCAGCACAATTACTTAACTTCCTGTAAAGGAATGTAATTCCTGTAGGAATGAACAATACTCTAGTAGCCAAAAGTCCACACACTTCATTATTTTAGTAGAGCTCAAAAGACACATTTCTCCCTTCCACTCTCTTTCATACTCATTTCACAAAGACACACTTCGTAAATGTAAATGCGTTTCTTTTATTAACTGTTGAGTGAGACCTTGGTGAAGCCAGCCATAAAGCCAGTTCTTCAGTTCAGCAGGAGGAAACAACTGATGAAAGAGCAAAGATGACTATTGCTGAAACATCCTCATTCTAAACCAGAAGTTTTTAAGGAGAGTGTTTTCCATCAGTTTACAAAGAAACGGAAGTATTAGCACATACAACTGCTCTGACAGCAGCTGGGTGTCAGTGAGATTACTGGTACGCACAAGATACCCAGCACTAGTTGCAAACAGCTGGTACCAACATACCTAAGTCCAAGGCAATTTTTCAGTCATAATTACTGAAACTATTTGTGCACTTCAGGTTAAGCACACATTTAATCGCTGTTGCTATACTAGACTCATAATTTGTGAAGTGCTCTGTACCTACCTAGGATTAAAGATACACCCTAATTGCAAAATATACTAATACCAGTGGTAAAAAATATTCTTGCATTATTCACATACTGCATAAATAGCACATGTATAATTTCACTGCAATCAATCGAAATCACATATTTCCATATCACATACTAAATGCTGAGGTTGATTACCCTTATATTTAATTTCTAGTAATCAGCATGAGCCAAGTGGGCCTTAAATATTACATGGAGATTTACAACAAAATTTCCTTTCTTTTCCTTTTATTTTTCCCCTTTTTCCCCCCCTTTTTTTTTTTATTAAGAGAAAAAAAAATGTGGATAGGATCAGAAATGGGTGTTCGTACACAGCACACACAATAACTGCTTAGAAAGTGATAGCATGTGTTTTAAAGCCATTTAAATGTTGCTATTTAAAAATATTTCAATAGAAAGCTTTCTCTTTCATTTTGGAAATGTCTCCTGAGTAAAGATAAAATCACTTAGTAACCTTTTTAACTCCATTTATTTCTAAAGGTCAATTGAAATAGTTATTTATCTTTCCCAGAGTTCAAAAAATAAAACAAACTTTACGTTTTTTTAATATTGGAGAAAATTACAGAATATCACATCATCACATGGTAAGTATGTTACCTCAGTATAGATTTTTTTTATTTTATATACTGACAGTCCTAACGCTGCATATAAACTGTATTGCGTAGATACATGATTAAAAATGTAAACAGAGTGAAATAAAAATATTCTTCTAGCATATTAGCAAAATACTATCAAACAACTGACAACTCTCACTTAACTGAGGTGATACCTAGAAGCAATTAGCTAGAATACAGAGTAATTCAGCACTGACTTTTCATATTTAGCAATCTGTTTGATCAGGGTTGGGAATTTTTCTGTTTGTTAGGCTTTTCTTGGGGAGAATGGGAGATTGCACTAGCTGTGTAGGCAGGAGAATTAAAGAAGTATTCTATACAACCTTACATAGTACCTTCTAATTCTAAAGAGAAATAAAGAAGCTGGGTTTACTCTTTGCACTTTCTTTTCAAAAGGAGTGTTAGCTATTATGCCATACTAAGTGAAAAATAACAATATGTCTCTTAATGCATCCAGATTTTCCTTTTCATTGAACTGATTCCCATTTATGGCAACAGTGCAACAGAAAAGAAAAATCGGGTCCTGGCTGGAACTTTTTTTAATTCTTTTTTTTTTTTAATGCAAGCTTAAAATCTGCAACCATATTAAAAAAAAAAAAAAAGACGTTAAGTCAACTGAATTTAATCAGTTCTGAGGTCCCAGCTATCAAACATCAATGATGAAACGTCAATGGTTTAAGAAGCTAGAGGGTACTTGTGGTGTAGAAGCAGAGTTGGGAGGCCAATCAAAAATAACAAGATTGTAGGATGGATTTCAAATCAAGCAAGCTTACATGGCATATGAGATCATACAGTCTGTTTCAGTCTTATGAGACAACATGAAAAACAAATCAATGGGTAATCTGTGGAGAAAGAAAACCAAAGTCATTGGTATCGTGTCTACTGTTGACAGTGTAAAATGCATTTAATGCAGGGGAAGAAGATAAGCCTCATCACTTAAGACAGAGAAGGTAAGGATAACTGAAGCCTATGGAAGGAACTCAAAGGAAAAATATGATATCTTCGCACCATGAGAACCTGACAACCTAATACAAGGATCGTGAAAAATTGTATACATTCATATCTTCCTACTGAAGCCAAAATGACCATTTACTTTCTTCTCTCACTGACTTGCAGAAACTATGTTAGACTAAAGACATATGAGATAAGGATTACCTAATTATCTCCTTGAAATTGAACTATCATGAAATTCTGAATTTAGATCCAGAGCTCTGGATTAATTCTAACTCTCAAATTACTACTTCTTGTAACACCCATCTAATTTAATAATAGCAATTGATGAATAAAAAAGAATAATAAAAAAAGAGAATGTTATTAGAGAATACTATTCCAAGTTATGTCAGAAATTGTTTTAGGCTAGCTGAACACTTCAAGTATTCAAATTGATATCATCATGGTTAGGCTTCACAAATGAAGATTTAAATAGCAAATGAGGAAAAAAATTAGGCAACTTTTCTTTGGTATTTCTTATTTTTAATTGAGGTTCCAAAGCTAACTTTATACAAGATAGTTGTATATTCTGATTTAGATGAAAAAGGGTAAAAGAAAAAGTTGGGAGAGAAAGGGGGGGAACTCATAAACCAACAAACGTTTCCTTCAAGAGGCAACTTGGAAAAGGCAGAAATAGCAGATAGAACATGACAAAAATCAGAATCACCTTTTGAAAAAAAAAATAAAATACTTGCTTCATTAAACAACATGATACTCAAATTCATCTATTTTGACATTTTCACATGGCAGATCGCTACAGTTCATCATAGCTTTCACAGTCTGTCATGTGAATTTTGAAGGGGACTTCCCAGACCTAATAGTCTGCAGAAGACATTTCAGAAGAGAAACGTTTTTCATAAAGAAAAATCTTTTCATAGCAAATAAAGAGTGAAGTACTGCAAAATATATCACCAATCCTTATCTTTCTGCACCACTTAGGGTGGGCAAAGAGGTAGACGAGTCAGGGATGAAGGACCCGGGAAAGAGAGAGGAGGTATTATTTTAAATTTTGGTTTTGCTTGTTACTAATCGGACTTATTTTAATTGACAATAAATTAAATCAGTTTTTGCAAAGGTGAGACAGTAACTAGTCATGACAGTAAGTTCTCTTTTATCTCAACCTATAAGCTCTTCCATCTTATTTTATCCTGCTGTTCCATCAAGAAAGGGGAGTGAGAGGGTGGCTGGGTGGGCATCTGGTCAACCCACCAGTTACAGAGACTTTAATAACAGGGATAAGAAGGGTGCAGTCAGCAACAAAATATTCAAGATGTACCTTAGCGTGTAATCCTAAAGCTAAACATCACAGGAGAGTGATGATGAGAGAAGAGGTGCCTACATTTTTAATGCCTTTCCCACCCAAGTTACCTAGAATCTAAAGTGACTCAATGTCAGAAGGCATCATATCAGAACACGTGGTTGGTGCTGAAGGATTGGCCGATGTTAATTTCTGTTTAACATCAATAGCTCCATGGGTAAGGAGATGTCAGGTCAGGTTTGCAGGTCTACATGTTACCTACATGTGAGCACCTTTTTCTGAGAGTTCCTATGTGAAATTTCCATTTCTCTGTTGCTTAGAAAGACACTGATTTCCTTATGGTGCTTCAGTGTCTACTGCCACAAAGTACAACCGTAAAAGCATGATAGGACCAATATGTATTCTAATTTAGGTTATTATTTAGAGGTCTAAAATTATATTCACAAATGCAGAACAGCTGTACTCTTTTTAAGGACATCTCTTACTAAAAAGTAATAATATCAAAACAGATTTATGATCACGTGAGATAATTAATCAGGAAGGCTAGATTTTTTACCATGCTTTTTACATTTATCAATGTTAAAATGAATGCATAACATGCATTGGACTTTAAAACACCAAGTACAAATGCAAATCAACTCTTTGATCAATGCATCACTACACTGTATTGTCTTACAATATGCCTTTTGCTCCTTTTGTTAATGTTAGAAATTAAAGACAAAATTAGCTTTCTGAAAGAGACTGAATTGAATTAGCACTCAGCCAGTAAAGTTTGAAACTTACTCTCTTGAAGAGAGAACAGCATTTTAGAGTTCAGGTGAACTGAATACGCCTGAAATGAGAATTCTCTCCTGATTTTCTGCTCCTTATACACTAAATAAGGCTCTAACCAAGTATTTGCAGATTTCTTTCTGAAAAAATAGAGAAGAAAACAAGTGTGGGAAGAAAGTGGTTTTACTTAGGTAGTCCATAAGAGAACCCCAAGCACTTTTGCTTTTAGAAGGAGTATTGCATTCATCACCTCAGAAGTTAAGTGTCTATCCAATTCTAACTCTCACTGGAACAAGACAGAAAAATTGAAGATTTTGTTTCATATTCTGTTTGGTGGAAACGATGCATATCAAGAAGAAACACAAGGTTTTCTTCTCAAGTATAGAAAGAGTTCTTTCACTGCTAAAATTAACTCAGTCTCAACACAAACCAGTGACAATTCTACTTGGTCCTATTTCTGTCTGAATAGTTTGTTGGTTCTGAAGACAAATGTAAAAGAAAAGCAGTAATTAAGATTTATAAGTGTTCTTTGTTTCTGTAACCAGTGGGATATCTTGATTTTATTTAAATCTCTAAGAATATTAACAAAGGCACCTACTAATGCACAAGCAATAAAGAGCTACAAGTAAGATCTAGAAGTGTAGAGTCAAAATTCTATATTCAGAATTACCTCAGATATGAATCTGATAAATTCTTTAGTCGTTTCAGACCCATATAAGTGAGATCAGAATTTATCTGGTTGCTTTGAAAATTTTTTCATGGATATAAACGTTATTAATAGTTCCACACAACACTGTATTTCCTTCCCTTCCATTATTCTTATTTATTTTCTTCTCTAAAAATACATTTCACAATTGGGTATAACCAATAGGAAATTCAACTTGTAGTACTGATTCTGAATGCTGACATAAAATTCTCATTATTGCACTTTATAATCACCACACTTTTCATGGTGAGTTACAGTGTCTAAAACCCAATTTTTACTTTAAAATTTCTCATCCAAATTCCACCAAGAATATGAAATGCAAACAGAAGAAACAGCTAGCAGAAAGTAGGTTATAATGGTTCTTAATGTAAAAAGTATGTCAGAGGCTGGTGAAACTTGTCCAAAGTTTTCACATAATTCTGAGATGTTGAAACTTTCATAGAAAGTAGAGGTGTAGAAAGGACAGTAGTTAAACTCTTCAATACTGTTCGGAAGGAAAATAATTCTTTCATTTTGCGTGGGGAAAGTCAGGGGGGTGACATCTAGAGAAGAAAGGCTTCCTCATGGTTATTCAGATTTGTTATTTGAGATAATTGGGCTTGTGACCAAATGCTTTTTGAGTCCAACAACAAAAGCATAGACTCAGTAGGAGACCAGAGACAGGAAGATCATGAACGCCTTGTCCAGATTATACAGGAAAAGCAGGCCAAATTCCCACTGAATCTGGCTCCATGCATTTGACTGGAGGACCCTAGTGAGAATACAGCAGATATAGTCTGTTCCAAACAAGTGACAAATGCAGTTTGAATAACCGTTGTTAATATCATGAACTCCGCTGAAGAAATCTCCAGAAATTTAGCACACAATTGTCAACAATAGCCTGCTGAGTTAGACATTTTCCTGTTTTCTACGGTATAGCACCACTGTAAAAATCTCCTTGGCACATTCTGACTGCTTTAAACACTACAAGCAAAGGGAAAAAAAAAAAAAAAAAAAAAAGAAGAAACACAATGTACTGGTTCCCAGCCAAATCCTATTACTTGGAAACATAAATTTACATTCTGAGCATGTTTTTTTTCTTTCTTATCTCCATTTTCTCATTTTGCAGCACTAAAAGTAGCTTCAGGGTGCTTTAATATTTAATTCTATTGAGAACCCTTCAATGCTTATAATCTAGCTTTGTAAACTTAATAAAAAAAATTAAACAGAAATATTGCAAATACCATTACTACTGCTTCAACATCTAGAAAGATCATAAGAGAGAACACATGCATACATACATCATCCAGTATAGCTTTCGATGCTAACAGTTACATCAAAAAACATCGCCACTTACAGTATTTTCGTAATTTATTTTATATTAAATTTTGACAAAAGACAACATATATGTACAGATGAGAATCAAGTCACACAAAAGAGAAACTGGGATGCAATCAGTAAGTAGGTTTGGGTTTTTTTTTATGCTGACAGCATTAGAAGGAAACTTATTACTCAAGCCTGGTTCTAAGAAACTGCACTCAGATTTTTTTTCCCCTTGAGCTGGGAGTAGGAGTGTTCACTTTGCCAAACATATTCAGGAAATTTTGTTTAGGAAAAAGATATTGTTTTTCAAAACTTGATTATAGTAAAAAATACCTATTGAATTGGTAGATATCAATTCAGTTTGATAAAATCTTTTCACAGCATATAAGTAAATCTTTATTTGGTGCCTATATTGATTTTTTTTTCTGAATTTTAAAATATTTCACTGTTGGGTTTTATCTTCTCAGTTTTGAGAACATATTAAATCAATTTTCCTATGATTGAGGGTACAACCATCAGCTAAGAACACTGGTCTACAAAAATATTCAGCAGCCTTCAGGTGAAATATTTTGAATACAACAAAAATGAAGTTTGATAATACACAGACAAGCACTATATGTGGTTCTCTATGAGCCTCCTCCAGCAGACTCAGAGAAAAGAATGGCTGAAAGGAATTCTGAAAAGAAATGCTAAGAAAACTTTATGCTCAAATTTCACTAACTTCTAATAAATTCAATTTATTTCAACAAATTGCTGTCTTGCAATGCAATACAACCACACTGCGGACAATGCTAATGCTCATCAGAAAATAGTTTTCCCTTTAATTCAAAGCAAAGACAAATAAAGCCTAGCAAAGATATACATGACATAGAAAAGCTTCTAAACCTAGATGTCAAGAAAGGCACACCTAAGAAAGAACTAGCATCAATTTGATGTTTTCAACATAGACCTTAAACTTCTGCCTGATTTAATAATCCAAAGGTTGTACACACTGTAACCGATACAAGATAATGCTTGCCTTATTATAATGCCAAATCTTGTAAGATTTTGAGGTTTAAAATATGGTTCATTTTTCAAATGTGAATGTCAAAACAAACCCGAGTGAGTTTGAAAAAATCAATTCAATAAATGAATACAACTTCAACATTAACCTTAAGGATGAAATTTAAGCAATGTTTGTAAGAGTGAATACAATTTTATTAACTGATATAATTTATGTATTTGTTCTTTTTCTTACCTCATTGCAAAGCAATAGTAAGGGCTAAAGCAGTATTTGGAAGCAGGAAAGTTATCTTGCAATGGAGCTTACGTATCTCAAACTTTTTCTTTCAAGTCATAGCTGTATTTTTTCCTCATTAAATATGACAGCACAGCAAAGCTTTGAACATAAAAATTGTCGTAACTAGAACTACCCACGCTATAGATAACTTCAGGAATTGACAGATGTTTGGAGATACAGCTATGAGATACTTCTGTCTCTCTGGGAGAGAGACAGAAACTCTTTCCTTTAAGTAGGTAAGACTTTAAAAGTCTTACCTACACGTTGCCAGGAAAACCATCAGCTTTTCTGGCTCCAGAGTATTTTACAGACAGGAAAAGTGAAAACGACCTGGAGTCATTTATCCTGTAAATCACAGGGTTTTTCTTTGCTAGGAAGTAAATGAACAATGAAAGAAAAAGGAAAATGAAGAAAACAGAAGGAGGATCTTTTCAAGACCTATGTTTGCCTAGGTGTAAAAAATCACCAGTTTTGCAAGAAACCTTTCACCTCACATGATATTACTGGGAACTCCCACAAGCACAGACTCCACAGGTATATGGAAGCTATAGGAAACAAATGATCGAGCCCATATAGAAGATCTCCTGGGTGGCATTTTGACACTGGAAAAACCAAAGGCAGAGCAGCATGCTACTGTTTCTGTAGCTGAGCTTTCAGCCAGTGCAATGCCACTGTGCTGAATTGCACTGAGCACACGCCAAAATTATTTAAATGCCAAACTGCTGAGCTTTCAGTTCCATTTGCTGTGCCCCAGGGGACCACGGCTCCTAACTGAGCTGCACCTGGGGAAAACACTCTCTTGCATCAGCACTCCTGATTACATAATAAGGAAAAGGGAGCTGTCTTGAGCACACCCAGAGTGAGGTGGCTGCTCCTCTGAGATGCATCTTAACAGAATCTCTGCAATCCTGACATTTCATTCTGGGATTCCTACATCTCTGCTGTCTGAAAACATCCCCCTCCCATGAAAGAAGACAGAAATATAGAAAAGATATTAACCAAAATGTTAAGAATGTAGAATATTTCCTCCATTCACCATTTCTCTAAGTGTGACTCTTCCTCTTATCCTATCTCACCTTTTCTAACACAGTTTTCCATGAACTTTCTTAGATGACCTCCCTATTCCAAGACTTGAAGATGGTAATTGATTGAGAGGAGATAATGGGATGAGGATTGGTATTTCAGCTTCCTTGGGAATCTCATATTCTGATTTTCAGAAATAAGCTTCTAAGTACATACTTAGCAGCAAAAATAATAGGACTGACTTTAAAGTACAGAGTGACTTAACCCATATGCTGTGGAATGTTCAACTCTCTTCAACGTCATTCTATTTACTTATTTTTCTTTTAAAATCTCAGTATAACACTGCATTTATCATCATTCCTCACAAATACCCACAGGATAAAGACCAAAATCTTCGTTGTTTATTGGCCAAACATCAACAGGTCCACCAGGTTGCCAGATTCTCATTTACACATGGAGTCCACGTGGGAGAAGAAGGAGAAGTTGTGACAGATTCCACATTTCTTTCATGGATACAGGAAGGTAGAAGAGGCTTGTAGCTGAATTTTGACTTGTAATGAGGAACAAACACATCTAAAGACTAGAAAGCCCTCTCGGGTTCAAAATTACAGGCACAGTCAGAGAAAGAAAGGATACACTTCAAAGCTAATTGAAGTAATTAGGGGTACTTTGAAGATAATAAACTGTATTTAGCAAGATTTTAAAAATGATTAATGAATTGGTCAACACACTGACTTCCCAGGTTGTTTAATGTTTGTTTATTAAACAGGATATGATCATTTGCCATGGAAAATTAAATTTTCCAGAATAGCACACTTTAATTGAAAATTTATTTTTCCATTTAGCATCATCTACTGCATCTACTGTTTATTGCATGCTTTCAGTAATAAATCCCTAATTGTAGCAATTCTAGTACAGGTGATACAAATTTTAGATAGAATGAGATAAATTAATATAGCTTCACTGCTGAGTGCACCAGTGTTAAGTGTCATTCCTGGTATCTACTTCTGTGAGCTAAAAATACACATCACACTGAAGCATACATTGTCTTTTTTCTTTTATTAGTAGAATCCATGCATAGGTTGGGGACAAAAAGATGAAGAATAAGAAACCACTGTTCAAAAAGCTGTACTGAATGTCTTCAGCTAGTCTGTAAATCTTTTGTAAATATTCTCTTACAGACAAAGAATTTGAACTGGCTGATGCAATGGATTAATTTGCTTCAGCAACCGCATGGTTCCAGACACAATCCATCTAAAACATAATTAAAATACATTTGGTAGATTTGAGGCTAAGCTTTTTGAGAACAACAGATTACATTAGAAAGATTTTAATGAGGCCAAGGCTGATTACATCCTTGCTTCCTCTTTTGGATAGGGACTGGGAATCCTCTGAATGAAGCTAACGTACTATTTACCAACTAGAAGTATATGGAAAATAGGAAGAAAAGGAGTAAAATAATCATGGGGTCTTTTGAGTTTTTAGTACCATAAAATGAACATGTTTAGCTTGTATTGACTTCCCTAGAAGAAAAGTAAGTGGCTGTTATGTATTACTGTCACCAGAGCACTATTATCTATGCATTACTCCTGTAACACTTCCACAAAATAGTGCTGTTTTCATATTATGTCAGGCATGTTTTAGTATGCATCATCCTCCACAGACTAACTAAATGCTAAGTACTTGGTGAAATAAAAAGTGTTTGGGTAGAAATGTGCCACACTTCTGAAGTAATTTACATGAATTAGAATTCACATTAGCAATGTTAAATACTCTCTGATACCTCTAGATGAAAAGCATTGAGTCTTCTGTGGGAGGACAGGATGCTTTTATAATTATCAAAACTAATTGAGGAAGGCAGAGGTAAGGTCCTCCTCAAAACACAAATGTTGTGGGTTCAATTCCCAGCCTTGTCAAATATTTTCTATTTCTTTCACTTTAGGCAAATTAGAGATAATTTCTCTAATGTCTTTGGAAGATTTGGGAATGTAGCAATACTCAGTATTTATTTTGTGTCTGCAAATTGGAGATAATTTTTTTATTTCCTAATATGCTATACAGATGCATTCATTTGGGATACATCCCATGCTAAGGTGGCAGAGATCATATTAATAATCTCAGTGCTAAAGATCTAACACTTATAGATTTCAAAACAATCACCTGAATAAATGTCCAGACATTCAAAAATATTTATCACCTCAGGGTTCCTGTTATAGACATCTTGCCAACCTCTCCATTCACCCAGCACTAGAAAAAAAAGCCATTGGTTTTGGCCTCAAACTATGAAGTCCGAAGACCATGTTATTTTTTTTTTTTTTTAAGATCCTATCCTGAGCCATCCACATTTCCCAGAGAGAAAAGATGAAATAGACTATCTGGAATAGAAGATTTCCCTCTGTTGTCTTCTTCTAAAACCCCCAGGAAAAACACAGACAGTCACAAGCAGTGAGCCGGGACTTCACAAATTCTGAGGTGTTTTAATGTTATCATCAGTTTATCAGGCAATAAATCCTCACTGGCTCACTGTAACAGTTTGGTTCCCTGTTAGGATAACTTCATAGCAAGATTAACATTGTCCAGTGTTCACCTGACCATTTAAACTTCCCCACTGTCACTTCACATAATTCCTTTAAACCTGCAGCTACTGACACCTCTTCAGTATATGGTTATAGGTTTGTAAGATATTATATAATTACTACTTAGCACCCAGTGTTTCACCTAGTTACTATTTTATTTCAAAATTTTATTGCAAAAATACCTTTCATAAATCACTTAGGTAAATTGCCTAATGTTATGTACAAGAAGTGTAATACTGTGCTCCACCTTAAACATTTACTCCATAATGCTGTTGTAAATCACTACAGTGATATGCTCAATTGGCATTTTAAAACTGAAGCAAGCTTTGCAACAATAAGACGTAGATGACTATGCAGACAGTAGCTCTTATGGCTGACTGAAAGATTAGATGTTTATTGTTGTGGTTTAACTGTCTGAAATTAGGCATAACTGTAGCACCAGACACTCACATACTGCAGAAGAATAAATAAGCTTGCACGTTGACCCCAATTAGAACTGGAAATTCTTTAGCAGTATCTTTCAGGTTAAACCTAAAATATCTCACAGTATTGTGAATTTGTTCTGATCATACGAAAATTTTACTTCTAGCAACACTTTGAAATGTTTCTCAAGAAATAACATGAATAAGGTTGAATAAATTGTAAAATATTCCAACAGGTTACAGGAGTTATAAATTGCAAAGGTCTTCAAATACAAAGATTTATTCAAACAACCATACACATACTTAATGCCAGTTGTAAAAAACTTGAGCCAGAGTTTATGATGTGCATGGGGAGTCTGTGCCAGTGAACCCAGAATCACTCAGCACAAAACTAAAGACAAGGAAGCAAATTCAGAGTGACCTAGCGCTTGACACAGTCACACAGAAAAACAGACAGTATTTTTCAGATAGGCACACTCTTGCCTTGTGTGCACTCACAGCTGACCAAAGGAGCAAGACTGCTGTTAGCAATGCCTGAGCCTGAGGAAATAACCTGTTCAAAGATTCCAGGCATTCCAGCCAGGAATGCTTACCAGTGTGCTTACCACATTCGCACAGCCTGGGGGTAGCTCAGAGCGCAGGCTGGGGGAACTGGTCTCTGCGCAAGAGGATAAAGAGGTGTTGCAGAAAGAACTGAGCAAAGCAAGAGGTCAGAGTGTGAAAGGAGGAAGGTCAAGAGAAAAAGAATCAATTACTAGGATTCCATCACCAAAACATCATGGCATCCTTTGTTTTTCTGCCATGATCACTCAAAATTTCTTTATTCAGACTATGTCCTTGTCATCTTCCTTTTTTTTAGACATGCCACATTATACAGAATTACCTCAATTTTTAAAAAATGCAAGAGCAACTAATATGATGGGAATTTTCCCATTAAACATTAAAGCTTTTCTTTACTATAAATAATTTATATTTTAAAATGTTGCATAATACTTTTAGTACTGAAATTCCACAGTCACAAAGACTTAAAGTTGTATTGTAAATATAGAGGATCCTTTCAATCCAAGTTGCTCAGAGAAACTCCGCCTATCCTCTTTCATTTAATTGGTGATTCAAATACTTAACTCATTTATTTTCCTTCTGGGGATTCTCATGTGCGAAGGGTTTCTAATGTTGTAAAAGTGTATAAAAATATAATAATAACAGGAAGGTTATTTTTTTCTGAGATTAGCATATCTTTGAGCAAAGCTAAGCAACTCAAATGCATATGATTTAGGGGCGTAAGTCACTACATAAAGAATAATTCTCAATATTTTTTATTTTATTAATTCAGAAGATGTGTTCTCGAATTTTCACTTCATTAGGCTATTTACATTTCATAATTCCTTTCATCTTTATATTTTAATTAACTGACATTCAAATTTGCTTGATTTCTAATAGCTCTTTATGAATAGGAGGATTCAGGCTCTTGCAAGAGAAACATGAAAAACTTGTCCTTTGGTTCCACTGATCCAATGTGTCATTGTGTTAACCAAATCAAACCACGCTAGCCCTTAATTTCAGCCTTGCTTAGCAACACGAGCATTTGATACTGAGTCATCTCAAGAATCTTCCTTCTCAACATGGCGAAAGAGTATGACCCTTTTGTGATTGTGCAAGATGTGGAACATTATAATAAAGCAATATACAACATATATAGCAATTTGAGTTATAAAAAGTGAAATATTGGAAAAAATGTTTCATGTATGCATAGTCCAGTGACATTAAAAAGTCGCATGCACTTCAACTTAATTTTCATTATCTATTTTCCCCTTTGACTTTTCTCAGCATATGTATACTCAGACATACACACTTAAATCTCTTTGTTTCCAGACTCTCTAATCAGTTTCAACTACATACTCATAGTTCAGTGAGGCACTCAAGAAGAAGAGAACATTTTTCATTTCAAAAACTTGCAAAGATCTTTTGTTTCAAATACAAAAATTAAACCACAAAATTGCTCAATGGGAGATGGACAGCTTTCTGACATCCCAGAGAACGCAAATCAGCAGTTGCCCCTTTACATTTCACCTCACTGACACTTTCATGTGTGACACTTTCTCCTGTGCAATTTATGCCAAGCCTACACAAAGAAAAATAAATCTAAAAAATTGCTGCAATTATTTCAAAGACTGCTAAGTGCTATTGCCTGTATTTTCAGAAGCAGTTTGGCTCAAAGGAAGTGATGTATCATTCAGGACCTCTGACTAAGAACACCAGTACTCCCAGAGTTATTTAGCTAGATCCAAGTGATGGCTGTTTGTTCTTTCTTTAAATAGTATTACTAACATGGCATATACAGAGTGCAAGTGAAAAAGGGGCTAAAATGGAGCCCCCACCCATTAACGAATCTGATCTCTACGAAAGGAATAGCTCCTAGCTTTCTTTCAAGAAATTGAACATAATATTTCGAGTCTATTTCCTTTAAAAGTAGAGAATTACATTTTGCAACTTCTGCTGATAATAGAACAAGAGAGATAAAGAAGAGCTATAAGAAACTGCTCACATAATTAAAGTTTTTCATAAATAATCCCTCAGTTTGCTATGCAGCTGAATTCTCCTTCAAAGTCTGAAAGGGAATTATACACCTTCTACTAAGCACTGTGGGAGGTTTAAGAAAGCTACACAGGGTGTTATTCTTTATTCAACTCCAGAAGTGTTATGAATTGTTTCTATAGATCCCTATTTTATATATTTATATATATATATATATATATATATATATATATATATATACACAAGAAATTACATATCTAATTTATCATATTGGCTTTTTGTTCCTTAGAATTATTTGATGGAAAAATCTTAGTATTTGAGACTATTACTATTTGTATCAAGTTATTTTGACACAAGCAGTTTTTCAGTGTAAATCCTCCTTGGTGATAAATGAGGCTTTGCAGTTTGGGATGACGAGTGAAGCCCCTCTATTTCCTGTGCTGTAAGTATCTCCACTGCTCAGCATGAAAAGGCTATGGAAGTTCCCATGCATGCATGAAGATATTTTCTTGAATAAAGTAAAAAGAGTGAAGCCATACTGCTAAGCAGAACTGCCAGTCATCCACTCTCACCTGGAATATATCCCAAGCCAAGGTCCTGAGCACTCAATTTAGGCTGCACTTGAAGCTACATCTCCTTCAAGAGAGGACAGCATCCTAGCTGCTGTGTTGCTGCAGGGATGGATTTTTCCCTCTGCCTGGTGTTATCACAAATAATGAAACATTAAATAATGTCACTCACCTACAGCACAGGACTGCAAGGCTCAAACACCGGATCTAATGAGTAGTTAATTAGCAATACAACGTGGCACACTTACAAATGAGAGGATTTCAAAGACAAAGCAGGAACGTGGCATATTCAAGATGAAGGTTGAATTAGGCAGGATGAGCATTTGCATCCTGGCTTTGTGGCACTTACTTCTGATGAGAAGTCTGAACACTGCTAAAACTGGCTGGAGTATTCCTACTGAAATCTTTGTTTTGGCAAACCTGCCTGACCTTAGGAGCAAAAGCAACCTGTATTTTTTCTTCCTTAACTTATTTCAAACATTGTTGGGAATTTGAACAGCAAGAATTACATACTTTTCGAACTGACAAAAAGGAGATACGCTCTTCAGATTGACACAAACAACTATCAGTTCACTTAAAAAACCTAAAGAGAAAACTAATTGAATCTGGGAAGAGTCTCAAATGAACATAAAGCAAGTTTGCTGCCCAAACAAACAAACAAACAAACAAAAAAACAAACAAAAAAACCACACCAAAAAAACCCCAAACCATAAAGCAGCTCTAGTCTGGAGACCAGAGATATTTCATCTTCCTAGAGAATGCAAAAGATTTGAGAAGTATATAAGCAAGCAGAGGGGGTGCTCCTGAACAGCAGGAACAGCAGCTTGATCAGCAGGTGACAATTAGTTCTCATGAATATCAACGTGGTATCTACTGGAAAGTAAAATACTAAAGAACACATACATGGTGCCAGGTAAAGGTTTTCTATTTAAAGTTTTGGAAAAAATATCAAGTCTAGTACACAGAAGGCCACTGATATGGGTCTTGTGCCAATGGCACAGGACAGGTAATTTCTGTGCTTTTTTCTTCAGACATGCTTTTCACTTTTTTTTTCCAAAGATCATATGGAAATTGCACATTTCCATATAATAAATACAGCTTCATTTATTTCCTCCCCACTTTGCAACCCACTCTTCATGGAAATTCTTACCACATATACTTTCAATGGTAACTGGGAGGGAAAAAAAATTCAGAATTCGCAACTATCACTTTTGCTGATAAATGCCCAACTTATCTTAGAAAACATTATTTGTCCTATCTCATACACATTTGCTTCTCTGTGCAGAGAGAGGATCTATCTTGGAACTGTATGGTGCATATAACCAATTCCTCATGAAGTGATTTTTAATCGAAGGGGGAAAGCCACATTTACAGCATACAACTGTTTTTGTAAGGAGACTCTGCTTCTTTTCATTCCATAATCTCTGTGCACACATTTAAGCTCTTTATGATATGAAAGGAATACATCCTGTCACTTTAAAAATCAATCACTGGGGAATGGGTAATGTAAAAACACGACAAGCAAGCACTGTGCTGTAATGGAATAAGCAATACCCAGAGAATGCACTATTCTGAATTTCCCAGCACTTTGCTTGCATCAGTTCACATGAGCTTATCTCTTGCCCTGCATTAATCAAGGCCTCTGACACTGACTATGTAGAGTGTACTGATAACAACAACAACAAAAAAGGTTTGGTCCTTGGTCCCATGTTTAGTGTTGTACTTTTCTGACAAGTATGACGCTCTCTACTTCCCATGATGGTTGGGGTTACATAGCCAACAATAGATGCAAATTCCAATGCACTGTTAGAACTGTTCAACCATAAAATAAACACTGCTTAGCACGTTTTAAATAAATACTAAAGAATTAGAGAGCACATGGTAGAAACATTAATCTCATAATCCTCCTAGTGTGTCTGCTGTTTATGTGAACACAGACAGGTGGTTCAGGCTGGGACTGATGCCTGCCATCAGCTCCAGCCTTGAAATACAGTCAGGTCCTAACTCGAAAAAAAACAATGAATAATCACATTCTGCCTGAAACTGTTGGATCTGGCCTGGTTGTTCAGAATAGGCTGCGAACTGATGAAGGTGAGATGTGCGTAAGACCAGCCTAAATACATAACAAATAAAAGATGCAGCTATTGTGCCTAGAAACCCTATAAAGAGAACAAGCATCTTTCTGCTTTCTGTTTGGAAAGGTGTCAAATACACAACTGACACTATATCCAGATTTCAGCCTATAAGACATTCACACAGTACGATTTCATTAATAGTTATTTTTTTATAAACCACCAGTGCTGCTGTTTTGCACCTCTTTCTGTACAGCATAAGCAGCTCCTTGGTGTGACATACCAAAACCACCCTAAAACTTGACATGAAGTAGTCAAGTTAACATGTACATCAAAATCAAAATGTCACAAACCAAATGTATGTTTTGAGCACTATTTTGAATATAATGTTCATGACACAACCTAATTTTATTACATTTAAAATAATGACAAACTACGAATGCAACACAAATCAGATTTCTGTTGATATTTAAAAGTCTTCTGAGGTCTTCTCCTATCCATTAGCTATTGTTTATTAAAATACTGGATGTGCTGTGCACAAAGGTATATAGGACAAAAAGCTACAGCTGATTTTTGTTTTATTACTTGACACTAGAAGAGCACACCGCAGATCAGAAAATGCTATCTCTAAAATGATTTAGGTCTGAGTGATTTTATGTCATTAACATATTATAACCAGAGCTCAGAGGCTGTCTTTGAACTGAAAGCATTATTTCCAACTAAATAGAGACAGACATCCCTTAGTCTCAAAAAGAAATTAATTAATTCCTTCCATAAGAAATCTAATTTAACTTCTACCTGTGAACTCCCCAATATTTGGTTTATTTTTTCAGTCAAGATTTATACAGTAGGACTAGTAGATTTGTTTTTTATTATTATTTATTTTAAAAATCCCTGAATTAGACACTACTACACCCAGAAAGATTGTTGCATGGGCTAGCTCATTTTGACAGCTGGTTTCTGCGAGTTACAGCAAACAGTGATGGTAGGAGCCTCTTAGAAACAGAGTAACTAGGGTGAAAAAGAGCAGAACTGTTCCAACATGGAAACTCCTAGTCATTGTCAAGTCTGGGAGGAAATATAAAATTGAAACATTAGAATTTTTATTTTTATTTAAGAGGAAAATTATTTCCTTAATCTTACACGACTGCACTTACACTATTCATAACCAGGGTTTCATTTAAATTATAAATTTCCAATTTCATGATTCATTTCTCTAATCCCTCTGTGTTCTGTTTTGTTTCTTTGTTTGCTTTGTTTTGTGGTTTTTTTAATTTAATGGTAGAGTAAAAAAACAGGAGTGGGATGAAAGGAAGGAAACAAGGAGAACTTATTTAGGGTTCTCAAACTGAGTTTTTGGATGTGGATAAGAAGGGAGTAGAGAAAGCAGTGATAGTGGGGGATGTAGTGGAAACTACAAAGTCAGTGTAATAGTTCTCTTTTAAGCTATGAAGTCCACAGTCTTTTCTCTACTGAATCTAGCACTGCTTTCTCTCTCCATCAATACTGTTCTTTCAAATCCACACTGTCTCTCCTTCAACATGATTTTGCTCAAACCTTCCCCTGTCAGGAAAATTTGGGTCAAGCTTTGCATTGCAATTTTTAAAAATCATGCAGCTTTTTCCATTCCTTGCCAACTCTCTGAAAGCACAGGAAAAAAGCGCCAAAAACTATGAAACTTTATGTCATTTTGCAGAGCCAATGAGCCCCTTTTCAGATACAAAAAACCCTAATATTAAGGCATTAACAGCATCATTTTACAGCAATTTTAATTTTTTTCCTTCTTTTTTTCTTTTCCCCCTTACTGTTATTTCATCCCAAGAAAGTTCTACGTCGGGAAGAATTATGATTTTGCAATTAACTTTACAGAGTTAACAAGATAAGATTTGAGTATGATTCTTATAACAAGCAGATTGATTTATTGTTAACATAGCAGAAGACCAAAACATGAGCCAAGTCATAAGGACTCCAGAATATTCTGTGTTTAACTTTTGTTTATATTGATAAAACTAACTACTGCAGCCTGTGTCATAGGATCAAACAGTGCATGAGCCCAGCAATGGGTGAACTTGGTCATAACAAGCACACTGAAGTTAATATCTTGCATACAGGAAAAAGAAAATTACGTTCTCCAAGAGTTTCTCTGTTTCCACCTTCTTTGAGAATCATCAAATGATTCTAAGACTGTTTACTTTTTACAAAGCCTTCCATGTAAATACAGCATGTGCTGTTTAGGAAAAGCAGTGACTAAAGACAAGGGGAAGTAGGAACCATGCTAGGGGCACGCCTAGCACTGAGAATCTGAGAAGTGTATCTCAAAGGTGAAGGCTTTGTTTGTGACTGAAGCATTTAATTGCAAAGATCAACAGCACAGTTTCTGCATTTTTTTCTAAAAGGACACTTTGTGTCAAGAAGTGCCCAAAAGATTCAACTGAACCTTCCCACACATCATACAACTACATGAAACATGCCCTACTCTCTCAGTTCTCTTTGGTAAAAGTGACTGACTTTTCCAGAAATACTTGGAATAGTATTTTGACAGGCAAAAAGTGCTGAAATCTTACTGATGCGACAAATCAGTAAATACAGGAGTGCATCTTTGCTTCCAGTTCAGAAGCTGTGATTCTCAGTACTGTTTTGAACAAAATCCTCATTTCTGCAATCTGAAACCATTTGGAAAGCCTGGGTTTTACTTGTCTCCTATTTCTTACATGCATCCCGAGGGACTCTGAAATAGTCTGAACCAAAGTCTCTGCTTCAATTTTAACTACCAAACACTGTAACATTTCAAAGTAAATTTCAAAGAGAGTGCT
Organism: Empidonax traillii; assembly: GCF_003031625.1. NCBI lineage: Eukaryota > Metazoa > Chordata > Aves > Passeriformes > Tyrannidae > Empidonax > Empidonax traillii. Next base: position 305,282 of record NW_020955624.1, on the reverse strand, counting down.
CTTCGTGCACATACACGTGAGCCTTCACGAACTAATACAGAGCTCAGGATATTTCAGAAATGACAAGCCACATCTTTTGCCCGATTTAAGATTCAGTTTTACTGTTCTAATAACAAAACGAGGACTTAAAGAAGTATTTCAGAAAGACAGAAGAAAGATGCGAAAAGTGGATGTGGGTGATGTGGCAGCACTACGTCTCACAATCCCAACTAATCTGGCGAAGCCCCTACTGCTGCTCAGCCCCAGTAAAAGGGAAAAAAAAAAAGAGAAAACTCCACCACTTGCAGGCTACCAGCCTCTACATCGAACAAGGTTTTGCTGTCAGTATACAGAGGTCCCTCACCCATCAGCTGAAGCATGGATAGGGACATGTTGCATTAAAGAATAGATGCCAGCAATTAGCACAAACCAGTCCTATTTAATTAAAGTATTTTTTAATACTATTATCGTTATAACTATAATGGATGGAATGAATGGGGATGAAAATGCTTAATAATTTAGAAAACAAAAATAAAATAAGTTTTCGCATTTCTTTGCCAACCATATTTCAAACTGAAATATTATATTCAGGAATGCTCTTTGCAGCACGTGTGGAAGAGAAGCTTAAGTAATATATAGGAGTATAATTACAAATTCATACCTGTTAACCACAAGGATAACAGCTTGATTTTCATACTATCTACTGCTACTACTATGCCTAGAAATGCGACTTCATAGTACCAAAAAAAATACTGTAAGCAAAGTAGCACAATCATTTTAATATTTGAAGCTGTCTATTTCACTGTTACAGGAAATATAGAGATAAATAACTAAAATAAAATACAATACAATAAATAAAATACAATAATTTTTTTTAAGAGTAGATCAAGATAAGATTTACTTCCCTTTTTTTTTTTTTTTCAATAAAGTGAGAAAGCTGGAGTGAAGAGGCAATGGAGTGAAGAGTCTTGGGTGTTAGGAACTTCACCACAAAGATCACAAAGGAATACCTCCTCTAGAAATAGGTTCAGATCTTCAGCAAGACACGTTGTGTGCTTTCCTGCCCTGTGTACCTCTGACATACCAAGCATTAGCCATTGATGCAAGTGGGATCATGTCTTCAACAGGCCAGTTGCTTTATCTTGTAGAGTAAGTCACAAAGCTTCTCCAGTGGAGGAGAAGAGCAAAAAGAGGATTTAAAAATAATAAAACTCAATGAACACACAATGAACACACAACCAAAACCACTAACAGACCAAACCAAAAAAAAAACCAAAACACCCAAGCAACAACCAAAAAAACAACCACAAACATGAACCAAAAAACAGCTGCCTGAAAAGTGACGTTATACTTGCTTGTTGTAAATACCACTGTTAATTCTGTTTCCAAGAAGGAATGAAAGCAAAAATGATGCAGCAAATGACTGGAACTTGAAAAAGTGGAAGGGTAAGAAAAAATTGGCACTGCAAAAGAGAAAGACTCAGGGAGGTAAAAAAGTAGTTTTGGAATTTAGCTCATAGATGATGTTCATCACTAAACCCTCCAAGATAGAATTGTATCATCACTGCCTGGTTCCTCAGGCTTTGGGATGCCAAAGAAAAGTCTCACTTAGAAGGGCTGAAAGTAAAAAGCTGAAGAAGCTCAGTTCAGTTCATATTTACATTTGGAAGACAAACTTAAGTTGCCTGAGTTATAGCCTGTTTTCTTCTATTCTGAGTGGATATTAGTACAAGTAAAATATTTTATCAAATTAGTCCGAACAGTGAGCTTTACAAATATTTCTCAAGGGTATAATCAAACAAATTTTCAACAGACACTTGATTTTCTTAAGTTAAATTTGATACAAAACTGTAAGTTTGATACAGAGTTTCTTAGTTCAAGACAATTATGTGGAGCTGCCTTTAGAGCAATTTCTAAGCTTTGCGATTTTTTTTTCCCTTTACTTTTAGAATTCACTTCCTTGGGCTCACCTCAAATTTTAGAAATCTATCCAATGTATTGGTTTTTTTTTCAATTCTTCCTTTTCAACAGAAAAGGTTCATCCTGTAGATGTGTATTTCAATACGGCAAATAAACAATAATCTTGCTATACACACATAATAAAATTTCAAAGCAATGGTGGCATGTGAAAATGGGAAAAGAAAAAGAGGAAAATTATCGCTTCCTTATAAGTAATAAACTTTGTAGGTTAAGCTTTTCTCTTACAGTAGCCCTTACATAACTACCAATTTGCAAACTGGTCATTTCCAATATACATAATTCCAGCATTATTAGCATTTTTTATCCTCCTGTACCAGCTGAAAGCCTTTCCTGAGTCCGTATCAGACTGCAAACACAGAAAAAGGACAGTGCCTGCCCTAAAGACCTGCCAGTCCAAATACAAGGCATAAGACGACTATTGGAGAGGAGCCAGGTAGTCAGCATGTCAGGCACACCAGTCGCCTGACTGCTGTCAAGCTTCTCCTAGAGACAAAGAATGTATTAAGGATACACATAAACAAGGTGGTGGATGGTTCTGTGTGCCAATGCAAGTGCTTTCCAAGCTAAAAGGAGGAAGCATACCGGCATGCTAACATGAGGGGGACAAAATCTTTATGTTGCTCTCTGTCTGAAACAGGGCACAATGGTGTTATGTCACACAGACAATGCACAAGGCTGGGAAAGGCCTTCAGAAAAAATAAGCACATTATTCTGATGCAACAGAGAAAGTGAGGGCCATGAGGGAGCTTAGCTGAGAGCAGGCAAAATGTTCCAAGTCACAGGTTAAGAAAAATATTTGGGCAGCAGATATGAGTAGATGGGGATTAGAAGATATGTCATCTGCCAATACCAGAAAGTAGAATATTGGGATGTGAAATGTTATGAATTTTAGATTTGCTCATGACTAGCAAAAGTTGTATGTTAGAGCTCTCATGTAAAAATAAAATCACATAAGAAGGAAGCAGATGCTGGGATATAAAAGGTAATCAAAACTGAGATGAGATCAAGGTTATAGGCCAAAAACAGTAAAGAGATGACACTGCTCACAGCAACTAGGAGGGCTGTAGCCTGCACTGATGGAAAGGAGATAAAGAGCTCTGCTTTAGCCCCTTTGAAATGACAACCAATGGCAGGTGAAAATTAAACATTTCCGGAAGATAACATCACTGTTAGAAAGGATAGGAAGAAACAACCAACACTGCTATCAATGTGTTAATTGTTTCTTACAAAAATTCCTTTCAAAGAAGGAAGCTGTAATAGAAGCGGCTGATAACTCAACCCCTAGCTGGACCATTGATGACAAAGGAGAGTAAGCTTTCTCTTGCAGTTTATTTTATGGGGACCAGAGGTGTGCAAAGCAGTTCACACCCACACCTACTTTAACTCAGATACACTTCCTTCATGTTTTCAAAACACCACAATATCTCCAAGCTCTTTCTCAAGCTGAAGAAGGAAGAGTGCAGCATCCTTATCATGCTTTGAAAAGACTCAAGAGCACCGACTACTTCTGTGCGATATGAAGTTAGTCTCAGGGATTCTGATCACAGTCTCCAAAAGCACTGCTCCACCCTGATCCTCAGGAAAAGATGGCATTAATTCTGTGAATCCAAGCAAACCTGAGAAGAGGACCCCATAAATGTAATTTACCAAATAACAGTCTTAAATACCTCGTAAAAAACAGGAGACCTGAGGCAGCTAGGTAACAGATTTTAAGAGATGAATAAATTAAACAAGTGGCATCCCCACAGACTGTTTTTCTTACACTTTAGGCTTCATCTCTACAAAACACTAAACAAAACAAAACTGAAAAGAAAAAGAGAGGGAGAAAAGGAGACACTTCCTGTTATGCCTTTCACTTCAATAAAGCAAAGGTTATCTTAATCAAACTCTCCTTTTGGGAAATATGTGAGGATTACACTGTGTGTAACAATGGATTGAAAAGGGGGAGGGATAAGATGGACAAATGATAGATAGGTTGGATTAATACCTTCACAAAGGGAAGTGAGCAAGCACCATTCCAGTCTTACCTATCTACAGTTCTGACTCCAGATAATGCCTAATTCCCCTTGATGTGAGTTTAAAAGAAACCTCTTTTCACAAGCCACATGAAACCAAATGTTCATGCAGATTGTACCAAAAGTGCTTGTAAAGCCTAGTAAAAAAACATTAAGAGCTTGGGAATTAAACATTAATTTTCAAACACCAAAAGAACAAAACATCATGCTTTTAAACCCACACAATTTTGTGCATCTCTAAACACACACCCACGCTGTTCTGTACATACAGGAAATTCTCATTAAACTAAATCTGAGCCCACTTGCGGAGCTTGCAATGGTACCACAAACAAAGTGAAAGGTATTTTGGAAAGTTCATGAATAATTTAGGAACAACAGAATAAGTTGTCTTAAGTGTTGCCAAAGTGCAATAATGTTAATTTTGAAACTGGAAGAAATATTTTAACCAGTATGTTCCCAACTAACTACAGCAGAAGCCACACTGCCATCCTGAAACTAGATGTAGGTGTTTCTGTCTATACATAAGTACAGGATGGCATTCTAAACACATGAATCTAGGCATTTGTCTTACCATCACAGGTAATTATGATACACTTGCTACAACACTTCTGCATTATCTTCCCACGCAAAGAGAAAGGATCTTTCTCTTTTTCATCATCATTGCAAGACATTTTCAAAGGTACCTTTTCACAGCATGGGGCTAAAGCAGTTACCTTCACAATGTGCTCAGTTCTTTGGAAACAATTTGAAAATCCAAGTGGGTTTGAAAAAAAAATTTCCTTAATAAAATATTTCATCAGAATATGAATAGGAAGAAAGGTTCTGCATTTCAAATATTCCTTAAGCAGGGAGAGATTTAAGGTCAACCACAAGCACCACATAAGAGTCTAGGCTTTTATTTCCTTCACATTCATGTTTTTGCTAACAGTTACTGTTTCCTCATTTTGACTTCATCCATGGCCCAGTATTCTTCTATTTCTTATGACTTATTTGCTCCCTCTTAACTTGACAAGGACCTTTGATAACAAAAGCAATCCAATTGAATCATTTAGCCAGGGCGACCAAAAATCTTTGCAGTTATATTTGACCGTGGAACTGCCCACCCTCTCTCACATACTCAAAAATCACACAACCTACATCAACATACCTGGTGATGTACAGAAGAAAAATCATTTCAATGCCAGGCAGCACTTGTGAATATTTACAGGGTTTTATTTCAACACAATTACTTTGTTAAGGCTACTCTGATTTCCAGTATCAGACCAGTTATCTGAAACTTCCAAGTTTTATTTGCTCTACTGTCTGGCAGAATATTGTATTGAGAAAAGATACTTGGGAGCCACTCAAAGAACAGCAGAGAGTTTAGATTCAAGATAAATAATAGATCAACTGTAAGGAAGACCAGTAACTTTCCTCAGTGAGGCTCATTTAATACCATCAATTCACATAAGTAGAAATAATAGAAATAGATAATAGATAATAATAGAAATTATTATCATTACTGGTATTTAATACCTGTGAATAAACCTTGCTTCTGATGGAAAGTGCAATAAATGGATTGATTATCTATTCTGAAAAAATGAAGGTATACAGTTCTTGGTTGCAACAAAATTTTTAGGGTCCCAAATTACCTGAGAGTGAAGTCACTCAAGCTCCCTACTACTGAAACTTCCCAGACTAAAATCTAAGTCTTTGGGACTAAGCAGATATATCTGAAAACATTAAGAGCCTAAAGCATAAATCACAGAGATTCAAGAAAAGAACTGACCAAAGAGAGCAGCAAGAAGCCTAAGACTAAAATCTTAAACCCAAACTAAAATTCCAAAAAAGGTCATTTTTATGTTCCCTCATATCCCTAAAATGAACTGATTTTGGAAGCATCTTTTTCCAGAGTGTGGGGAAGGGCTATTTTGTTTGGAGTTTTTGACTATAAAATACTGTAAGCTAGTGTAACACTCAACTAGACAGAAATAAACTTGCTCCACCAGGACGCATAAACCAAGGCCATAGTTTGCAAGATGACAAAGGCAAACTAGTGATTTTAGCTCTGCTCTTATATACAAAATCAGCAGTTCCAAACAGTTACAAATACTCATATTGACTGAAAATAACAGGACAGCACAGGTGTAAGTGGAGGGTAATCATACAATGAAGAATATAATTTAAGGACAGCAACATCATTAAAGTTGCAGCACAACCTGATTTACAGTTCCCAGAGGTACTATGCAGGGCTGGCAGTTTAGGAAACATATACTGTTACTGTCACTTAAGAATAATTTATAAAAAAATCACTGAAATACAGAAATTAAATACTAAAATGTCATGGTTACAGATCCACTTCTCAGTGTTGGACTTTCATTCTCTAAATATAGAACTGATTAAAGGAAAGGCTTGCACATGGGGATGCAAGAGGAGAACAGGAGAACAGAAAGTTCCTAACACAGGAATGATGCTTGGGTTTTGCCACATTCAAGAGGTTTTAAAGCTAATTTAATGTTTCTTCCCAGCTGTCTTTAAAACATGTGGGAACATCAGAAATTAATGACCTCCCAGCAGCACTGGTGAACCAAGGTGGCCTTTTCCATACATCTTCAAAACAAATATAGGCTATTGTAAAACTGGTTTCCTCTGTAACAAGAAGAAATCTGAGAGGAACAGCGATGGAACATAAAACACTGTGAGATGATTTAAGCATCATCGTTGTAACAGTTTTTGTCATTCTTTATTACCTCTCCAAAGACTGTGGAGGAAGGCAAAGCTTTCAGAAAGCAAATCAAGAACAATACCAAGGATAAATTAAATTTTGAATTTACTGCTAGGCATAACCATGAAGCATTAACAATGTACAAAATTGCATTTAAAGTTATGAAGAACATGACCAATCTCCAGTGTTTTTTAAAGAAATTAGGCAATAATTTTATTCTAAGTGAATGTTCCAGAGGGTAAATGACTTCTGCAGTGCAATAAATGGCAAAGCAAATTGAGGAGTATATTTTAAAAGTAGAAGCAATTTTGCTTCCATAACCTTCACTCGAAAGAACATTATTGCTATTTTATTAAATGGACTAAATGAAAAATAAATTAGAAGGCATTTTATGGGGTTTAAATACACTTAATATCACAGTAAGATACGTGAATTTAAATGGCAACTTTCTAAATTATACTGCATTGGCAGCACAGAGTATACAGAACGTTTCAAAGAAATAATCAAGCAACAGGACAGGACATTCACTATTGTTTCCTAAAGGACCCATGAATTACATCAAAGATCTATTCTACCTCTGCTTATGCAACTTATTGTTCAAAATTTCACTTCATACCAATCCAAGATTTTGACAAGTTACTTTGCTCCTGCTAAAAATACTGTAGTAAAATCAAATATCTTCAGGGTATAAAGTGTGCACAATGTATGTCTAGGGGAAAGTGTTAGGTAAATTTTGCATGGCAACCTGATGCATTTCCCATCCAAGAGACAGAACATGCTATTGATGCGCCAAAAGGTTGCTAAGCAAAGTTATTTTCCTAATACTGGGAGAGAGATTGGGTTATCAGAAAATACGAAAGGAGTCTTTGATGCTATGTTTTACAACATACCAAAAAATAGTTACTGGAATAGATCTTATATTGAATCTGCACAAAGGAACAGCAACTTGCGATTTTATTTTCTTTTTTTTTGCCAAGGTTTAGTAGGGATGTCATAACTAAACACTTGTTTCCTTGAAAGAACAACATCTGTCACATTTACCTAAGTTGTAGGTAACTTGGGTATCTATGTTTCCATTGATTTAGTTTATTTTCACAATGTAGTTAATAGCCTTGTGAGAAATGGCCAAAAACTATGGGTCTCTCCACTAAACCTAACTCTAAAAGGAAGCTGTTGCCTTACACAGAAAGAGAAAAGCCAGTGGTGGAAGGGAAAGCATTGCCACTGTACAGTATTATTTTTCCTTGGCCTGTACTTGGGGCCCTGAGGATTTTCTGAGCTATTACGAGGCTGTAAGTTGACTGTAGAATGGTTGCAGAGGTCGATGGCAAAGCTAGGAGCCTTCGGGTGAAGAACTGCTCAGCCAGGCACAGTTTGCCTTTAGCACGTGTGAATATGGAGTGCAGTGTCATGGTGTTTCACTTTCTCACATAGTACTCACCGCACTTCTTTAAAAAAACTACACTAAAATGTGTTCTGCTCCTTTTTTATATGCTGGCAGTTCAAGACTGCCTCTTTGCTTCTGTTTACGAATTTTCTTGGCTGAAAGTTTTCATATGATGCTTTGAGAAGTTGCTTAAATGTGAATATATTTTACTTGAACTACACAGAGTGAAAAAGCATATGCAGAACCATGTTCAGAAATACTCATAGCTGATGAAAAGGCTGTAACTCTGACTACTCCTAGCATTTTTCCTTGACAGTGCTATCAGTTTCTTGGTCTCCCCCATCATGATATTCAGACTATTTTTGGCATAATTCGAGTTTCGGAAAAGGATGCAGATCTTCATCCTTTTATATAGACTGAAGGCCATCCTTTTTTTATATAGAGAATGTTTTCTCAGTATTTAAGTACCAAAGAAAAGTGTTCATAGCTATAAAAAAACCATCCAACAGCATAACATGCTTAGCTAGTTTTAAGGGAAACGCATGGCTCTACTACTACTCTTTCCACTTTGTCCCATTATTTTGATTCCACTGTCTAATGCATTCTCAGAAAAAAAAAAAAAAAAAATTGCAACACCTGCTGGGGACAGAGGAGGACCACCACCAAGAAGTGACTCTGGAAAGGTTTCTGTAGCCCTTTGGCACCTGGGTATCACTCTCTGACACCAATAAGAAAAAGCTATCACTCACGGGCTGAGCTCCAGGACCTGAATTAGAGTCCTTTGCTGCAAAGTCAAATAGTACCTTTGGAGAAGAAACAAGAGCAGAAAGTGAGACAAACTTTATTACCACTCCTTTCAGCATAAAACCTCTTGAGATATCATGATATTCAAACAGGCTGACTGAATCTGACAGGAATCTCTTCATCTCTCCACAGGTCTATCCCAGACCTTTTGAGCTAATACATTTGAGGCCCAGATGTTCCTGTGGTGTAAATATAAGTAACATCTAGAATAATTTTAAGACTTCCTCAGACTCCCAGTTCAGAAAAGTGAATTACTAGTAATAGCTGCAAAGCTCAAACTCACTTTTTAAATCTCCACTGGGTTAATTGAACTACTTTCCACTTTCACTGATAGAGCCTTTATATGACTCTTCCTTGCAAATCAAAAGTTGTTCCAAATCTTTCAGAGTTCAGACAAAATCCGTGCTTCACAAATGTATGTTAAACATGCTTTCAAAACTGCCATAATACTTTCCAAGTTAGGGATATAAATCATACGTATGTCAGGAAGAAGATAATTTCTCAATCTTACATCTGTAAAGTATAAGCATAAGGTTTTTCAAGATATCTGCACTTTTTTAATTGGTATTTGCTTTTTAAAATTTCAAGAAAGAAAGTAAGACTAAAACGAGGGCTTAAGTATAAATAGTTCTTTGCATATGAATGCAACAAGCTGTCCCCTGTCCTGCAGAATATCCATGGTCTGCTGTGCCAAGGGCAGCTTTCCCTACGCTGAGACAGAGTTTACAGTGGCAGATGTCTCATCCTTGTCCAAATTAATCTGGCATAGTGAGTAAAGGATGCAGTCTGAGAGGGGGGAAAAAATAAAAAGCAACTTTCTTAGGCAGTTTTGTAATACATAAGTTATTGCTGAGTTGTCTGTTAGGGTTTTTATTTTTTGCCTTGCTTTTCTATGCCCTCTGTCTTTTTCTTCAATAAATCTCCCTTCATGTATAAATCTTGAATAGGATTCATAAAACTTATTAGTTAAGAAATTATGGCCAAACTGAGTGGTACTTGCAGAATATTGATATAATTTATTTATTGACACCTGTACAGCCACACTTTGAAACTGTAAAGAGATCTTAAATCATGGTCTTATTTTGTTATGCTCAACTTTGTCGCTTCTCTCTTCTCCTCCTAAGTTTAAGTCCTAATTACTTTATTTTCCTTTTAAAGGTACTAAATGACCAGATGGCCTATTCATAGGCAAAGGCAGTTAAGCACAGAACAGATCATGACAGTTCATTTCTGATCGGGGATCTTTGTAACTATCACGAACCCAAATATCACTACCACCATAAAATAGATAAAATGAATCTCCACAGAAACAACCAACCAACCAACCAAAGAAACCACCAAAACTCAAACAAACTAACAAAAAAAACCTTAAACTCTTGCTCATTCCAGATCAAAATGGTTTCAGAAGACCTACAAGCTGTTGAAATTACGTAAACAGCACAGCTGATGTACTTCTTCAAACACAAATGAATGCAGGTAAACAAATTGTATTTTTTTCCACTATTTTATATCAGGTTCTAGAAGCCAAAAATGAACATGTATTCCCATTCTAAATGGCAATAATTGAATATGCCACCATAATGATACTTTGCTCTTTGAATGGAAGAAATGCCTTCTTAATAAAATCTTCACCCGAAATGTATACCCATGAAAATGACAAAATTAAATTTTAAAAGGTTCTCCAGAAACTGGGACATAGTCTATCAGGTATTTACTAAAGTTAGTTATTTAGAGGCATAAATGCAGTAACAAATATGGTTCTGTGCTATAACAGTGGCAAGTGGGCTGAGTTGCATCAGAGGAGAAATAAGCAATAACCAAGATGTTGCACAGAAAAGTCATTTGCTTTGTCATTCAATAGCTATCTGTTTTGAAAACAAAACCCTATTAAAAGATCACTTATGCTCCAGCTTGATTGATGATTTGTCACTTTTGCTACCCTTCTACTGAGCAGCAGACCAATAAATAGAGAGTGACTTTGAGTGACAGTAAACCTAGAATTTCAAGTAAATTAGAGGAAAATAATCTGTATGGATAAGAGTCAAAACAAATACCAAAGTCTGGGTTTTTTTCCTCTTCTCCTGCAAAATTGGGATGTAATTTAATTTTGTAATGACAGCTTTGAACTCAACCATCTGCCTTTTTTCTTTTTTCCTCATTTTTCTTACTTTTCCATGTAGACTATTACACTCATGTTTCTAGGAGTCAACAGAAAAGACTATATTTACCGAGTGGTGACTCTCTCCTGTCTGAAAATGAAGATATACAGGTCACAGCACCGAGTCAGAAGAACCTGAGTAACTGTCTGCAAAGGTGCAGCTCAAAAAAGGAGCTCGGAAGTGTATAGATAAGCAAATACTGAGTAGGTTTAGGAGGGTCCCAGTATCTCTTCATCTGTCACTGAATCAAAGTGCTTCTGGACTGATGGGCGTTGCCTGGCCATTCATACTTCAGAAAAATTGTTGAAGACTGAAGTAGCTTTAAAAGACAACCTCAGACCCTGAGCCTAAAAAAACAGGTAAGCATGACATAAAAAGGTGCATCAATCTGTTTTACTGATCTAAAGGAACATGAAGGAGTGACTTGATTACAGTCTTTAAGAAATACATGAAGCAGAAAAATTTGGTAATGGAACAACCACAAATGAATGGCCAAAACCTGAAGTAAGATTAATACAGTCTTAAAATAAGGAGGATATTTTTAGCACTGGAGGCAATGAACCACTGAAGCACCTTATCATGGACTGACATCAGCACTTCAGCATTAGAAACATTAAGCTTGGCGCTTTCCGAAAAGCACAGATCTATAGTTCAACAACAGCTTGTTGAAGAAAGGTCCCTGGTTAGACAGTAATAATGACTTCTCACAACCTGCAACACTAAATCTAGAGAAATGATGAGGGGGTACAGGAGGAGAAACAACTGGAATGAATGGGTCTCAACCAATTTATGGATCTGCACACTGAAACCTCAAGGCAGAGCAGATGAGATAAATTCAATTTTCAGCAGATAATATAAACAAATCATTATAGTATCCCTTTATTAACTGTTTTATTTGAATGTACTTCAAATTCAGGGGCATTCCCCTGAATGGTTCTTTTCAGCTAAAAAAAAAAAAAAAAAAAAAGGTAGCTTAATTAAATCCTATGAACTCAAGAATTTGAATTGACAAAGAAGGCCAAACCCAACATGTGTCGTCAAGGCAACGTGGGCCAAGAATTGTCTCTGATATCTGTTAGAACTGACAGTTGATAATATTAGGCATAATTTGTACAGAATGCATCCAGGGGTAATTTTAATTTATAATGAGAAGTGAAAGCAATGCCTACAAGCAAAGATAAAATCTCATGCTTTAGAAATGTGATGTAATTTTTAGTTTGATTTTTACTTATGCCAATCAAGTAATATTGAATATAACCCCTGGATGTTGGTGTCAGAGTCAACACAACACTGGTAAGGAAGTGTTATCTCTAAGGGTCCAATTTAATTTTTAGCAGTTTAGGGTATGATAAATGCTGGAAGTTAAGCAAAAATGGAATTCCCTCCAGCAAACTCAGTCAGATAGTTTATTACAGCATTAATAACAACATCCCTGTCATGTAATTAGAAAGTAAAATGCAGAAAGGTATTTGAAAAATATATCTTCATGAGCAACTCCTTTTCTAAAAAACAAGCAGAAGAAAAGGTAATACAATACAGAAAAAGGAGAGTGGGTATTGTTCTAATTCGTGCCAGCACTTGAGCAAGCCAGAAGTAAATTCAAACACACAGAACTACAGACATTTGAAATATGCTTCTGTAGACTGGAAGACAAGATTTAACTGAGAACATTACAATCGGGTGATGAGAGCAGAGCAGGGAAAGGAAAATAAAAGGACAAAATTACTCTTTAGGACAGAATGTTTGCATCAGAGTCCTGGAGCATTCACTAACGCTATTTTTCTTGCTGTGAGACATATCAGTAGGGCTAAACAGCAAATGCTCCTGCTTTTACTAATTATTCATTGTTAAAACATCTAACTAGTATAAGCACAAACCTGGATCTATATAGTTGTCAGAGACCTGTTTTTCCTCTCCCCCAATTTCCTCTTTACTTTAGCAGAAAAGGATGACTGATAAAGAAACTGATATTAATCTCTCTCCAGCACTTCCCTTTTGCTGTTGGTTTGGAACATAAGAAAATTATTGTAGGAATTCAAGAACAGGTGAATAGAATAATTCCCTTCATTACTATACAGATTCATCTGTATCCAGATGTTCTTGAATTCCCTCAGGCTACAGATTAAAAGTAGTTCCCTAAAGCTTTTCTACTGAAGTTTTTGTTACTTTATAGCTGTAATTACAGTTTCCACAGCTGATCTTCAGAGAAACAATTTGGAGTTTCCATACCACTTCATTAGAAAATGAAGGTTGAATGAATCCCCTTCTATCATAAAGTACATGCAGACCCTACCACATCTGCCATGAAGTTCTGCAAGACATCTGTTGCAGTTCCCAGAGATCAGGTCCCCAGCTGGATGGGGAAGGTGCACCCCTTTGTGATTGCTGCAAATTTCCCCATACCTTTTACTTTTCTACTCACAGAGTAGAGTGCCCAGTTCTAAAAATAACTAACTTCATAACCCTGTGGTGGATTTCTCCTTGCCTGGCTGCCAGATGCTCACCCAGATGCTCTCTCACTCCCCCTCCTCAACAGGACAGGGGGAGAAAGTGTGATGAAAATGCTTCTGGGCTAAGATAGACAGGGAGATCACTGAACAATTACCATCATAGGCAGAAAAGACATGACTTGAGGAGGATTACTTTAATTTATTGCTAATTAAAACTATAGTAGGATGGGGAGAAACAAAGACGAAAAAGCCTACAAAACACCTACACCCAATACACAACCTCAAGGCAAAACACCAAAGAAAGCATGTTGCATGTCAGAAAGAGTCACAGGTCTGTGATGGTTTGGATGGGACATTTGGACAATCACTGAGTGTCTCATCTCGGCTAAGTGACAAAATCCAGAAGCTATTTGACATAATTGCAATGGTCTTGGTCTTCAGCTTTTGTAAAACGATTGTACATATATGCATTGCAAACAAAGAGCAAACCACAAATTTCTCTCCTGAGCAAAAAAGTGAGGAAAAAAAGCTGTAGAAACTGGAGCCTCCCGAACACCCACAAAAAAGGGACATTTTCTATTCTGTTGGTTGACCATTTGGGAACAGTGGAAACCAGCACCGGTGCAGTGGGTGGAAAGTTATGTCCATACAGCTGAAAGTTGGAAGCCTAAATATCTCTACTTGAAAGACTTCCATATAGGGTTTTGGGAACAAAAAACCCCAAAATACATAAAATGTGGACAACAGCCTTTCATACAGAGCACTCTGTAAAAAAACTTATGGAAAACTAGACTTCATTATGGAACATAAGTAAGTCAAGACCCATTAGAGGAGAAAAAACATGCGAAAGTCAACTTGAGAGAGATGATTAATTTCTATGAAGTAAACTGAACCTCTGAAAATTGATACAGTTCTAATTAAAAGTCCAGAGGAATGAATCAATTATGTTTCTAGCCTGGCCATTAGTTCTTCTCTGTGCTTTTCTTATTGGATCTGATTGTCAGTGCTATCCATGAAAGAAGCTTCATTATTTTGTTGTTTTCATAAAGTAGTGTGAAGATTAACTGCCCTTTCCATGCTACTGAAAGAAGACTAAATGTTCAAAATAAACCTGAAGTTGAAAGTTAAAAGCATGTAAACTTATAAAAGACTAATATCACAATATATGAAAGAAAATTACTAGCACCAACTATTCTTTTCTTAAAACGAGGCAGCATCCTAGAATTGCATTTAATTCACTGAGCACAGCTATCTACAGTATCACTAACAGTCCACTTCCATAACTGTGTTTTATGAGACTGAAAATAAGAAAAAATTAAAACCAAACTGTCTATACAATACCGAAGATCTGCTTTGTATATTCATGTCTTTAGAATGCCTTTGGTCTGCTTATCTCACAGTTAGTACACCTGTATATTCTCAGACCTCACATTCAACCACAAACTACATCCATGTAGATTTTCAAATTGACCCTTTACAACTTGATCCTTTACAGTTTACAGCTGAATTTCTGATCCTTCTTGCTTCATGTAACTATGAAGTACACTTCAGTATTTTTTACACAAGATATGTTAGATAGACAGTAAGTTTTGCTTCTTAGGAAATTCTTTGCAGAGAAAATGAGATAAGAAAAAAAAAAAAAACATTGGAAATTAGGTATGGGGAAAAAAAAAAGCGCCTTTCTTTTTTTGTTTTCAGGCTACATATGCAAGCAGATGTGCATTCAAAAACACATCAGCCAACTTCATGAAAGACCACCCAGGCCTGCAAAGCATAAAGAAACAGCTGCAGCAGGAAGGTGAGAGGACAAACCAAATGAAGAACTGATCTATTCTTCTAAAGAACTGCCACTACTACCAGTCACATTGTTGTATTTAGTAAATTCTCTAAATTGTCTTGGTTTCTTTTAGCATCACTAAATTACATTTGAACATGTTTGAACCCTCAAACTTCAGCTCTGAAACCTCATAATACACATAAAACTACATAGAAAACCTACGGTCACACAAAAGAATAACTGAGATGTGAAGACAAAGGTAAGCTAAACAGCAGAAGGAAGTGAGAATACTTTTCTTCGCATCTTTTAACAAGGATATAGATGGAAGGCATCTTCTTTAAAAATCTTTGCTTGTCACATCAAATGAATACCTGAGCATTATACAAAAACCTGTTCTGCAGTTTAAGAGCCATGAGAAAAGAAAATTCATCATACACCCAGCTCAAACTTCTACTGCCTCCAGCTGTGACAGTGAATTACAATTACTGGTCTTTCCTGCAAGTAGAAGAAAAAAAGTCACATTTCATATTCTTTTGCAGTGTGTAATACTTAATGTATGTAGAGGAAAAAAAAAAGAAAAAAAAAGGCCATTTCTCAGTCTCTTCTTACTCAAATAAAATTTTATTTTTGCACTTGTTTTCCTAAAATATATTTTTTCTTACCTACTTTGACCCAATCATTGCTCATGTATGGTCTTGCTTTCCTACTTGCTAAAATAACAAGTGGCTATAATAGATAGCCAAAACCATGCATAGTACTTCAAGCCTGAGATTAACAAGACCATACATCATAATGCTAAATACATTTCCACTTTATTGATATTTTCTCTTTTGCATCCAGTGAACTGTCCTTTTCCCTGCAGCTTTGCTTATTCTTTTTATTCCTTGGGGTGTTTTAAGTAAAAATAACTAAGGCAAAGTCCAGTTCTAATAAAATGAGGGAAAGCTTTGCCATCAAATTTAATATAATCATGAAATGGCTGTTAGTGAATAATAGCTGTGTACCTTCATATCTCCTGCATATTATTCAGTCTTCACAGGATAACCGATATTTCTAGACTTCTGCTGATTTCCTAGTGCATTTATATTTTCCTGCAAATGTGGAATGTGATGACCACCATCTTTTATTTTAAATTTGTTGTTTACTATATAATGGGCACGTGTATTTTAATAAGGTATGTTATAATGTAGCACATTGAGAGTGCACATTCCAGAGACATTGCTTTGTCCTGCTTCTGCACATCAGGTCATGATGAAGCTTCTAGGAAGAGCAAGTATTTCCTTGAGGCTGAGACGCAAGGAGAGTGAAGAGAGGAAAGGAAGAATGACTAGGAAAGGGAGCTTACCAAAAGGACACTAGTCCAGACAGTAAAAATGGCTGAGAGAAGTGAGACACAGGCCTCAGAGGTGATGGATAAAAGCCTTTATCTGGAGACCCAGAGGAGAACACAAACATTGGTCTCTATCCACTAGTAAAAACTTCAGGTAAAAAACTTTAGGTACAAACTAAGTCTGAAAGAAAGGATATGGTTGTACCAGGGAAAGAATGTAAAGACCGCAAATGGAGAGAAGTCAGGGAGATTAAAATTTGTAAACTTTTAACATCAGTTTCAGATTAGATGGCTATTTTGAGGGGATTTTTTCTGCTTCAAAATATTAATTGCTACAATACACACTCAAGATGAGTCTGGCTTTTGGATTTAAAGCTATTTTTGTCTTTGTTATTTTTTGGGAAGGCTTGCTACAGAGAAGAGTTTGGGCAAATCCACATAGAAGATATAGCTGACTCAGTCTCATCACACATACAGAAAGTCTAATATTTGTGAGACTTTTCTATCACACAACATATGAACCCACGAGCTCTCATATGAAGACTGAGAGCCTTTAGTAGCCACACACAAACTTGGACTTCTGCTTGCACCCTCTCTTCCATACCACAACTCTGCCAAGAAGGCTCCTAAAGTCACAACTCTTCCATGTAGAAATTGCAGTCATGTTTTTTAAAATTTATGACATATCTTCATTGGAGAGTTAATTTTCTAAAAATGGGTTTGTATACAGTAAGTTTTAATTTCTAAGACACTGCCCCTATTCTGCTTAGTTCTAGTCTCCTTGATGACTTACTGTTATTAAGTAGAACTCCCTCGATCTTTCCTGCAGGCAATGCTTGATCTCTCTCATAATTTCAGCAGTAGTTCCAGCTTATTTTACATAATTAAAAAACTGCACTAGTTTATCAAGTACTTGGATGAAATTTGAATTTATACGCTTTTATACAGAGGTGTTCTCTTGAACTTTATTTGGGCTTCAAGAAATTCAGTTTGAAACATTATCTCCCTCACCTTTTTAAATATTCTTCACTATTTGGTAAATGTACAATCACATAAAATATATCAAATAAATCTTTGGTAAGTTCAGTTGATTTTTCTCTCTTAAATAATAAACAAATGCTAAAGAAATGAATTGTTTTTCAGTAAGAGGAGAGGACAGGTGTATACAAATTCACAACTCCCTTATATGTAATCTATTTTATAATTTCTCTGAAAGAATAATTAGTGCATTATTTAGATGCTGGCCACATCCAATAATCTTTAAGATAAACCCATGGCAGTTTTTAAAGAAAACTTTGTTCTTTCACCTTTCTCTGCCTTCCAGAAGGCTTGCTGTTACACTGCAGAGGTCCTGCAATATGAAAACTTTCAAAAATTAAGGTTGTTTACTGTCATCTAAAAGCTCTGCAAACACCAAAACCCATTCCAGATACCCACTGCCCATCTAATCCTCTTTTGGTCAGTCTGCTAAGCAGTTGAAAATACCTTCTGAGAAAGGTACAAAATACAGGAATTGGTCTGTGAAAAAAGCAGGTAGGGAAAATATTTTGATAGTAGCAACTAGTCTCTATATTTATATACTTGTGAGAGAAGAGGAGAAAAAACATTACAAGAATGAATAAACTCCTGCAAACTCTGGACTGAGATGTCATGATACGACTGCTCCTCTATAGTTTCTGCCAACTAAATACTCCCAAACGCTAATGTCACTTGCATGTACAGAGCTTTTATAGGAGGAACTGATGAAATCTCTTATAATTCAAATATTAATCTAATCAAAAATTCCATTAACAAAGAATGTTGGAGTGGTGGTGTATTACAGATTAATCAGAATTCATTACAACTCTCTCCTGTGGTGCTAATGATTCATTGGTCTTTCAGTAGAAAACTGAGGGATATCTCTAGCAGCTTATAGGAGTGGTCTATGAAAAAAATATAGTAGCACTTGCTCATTCTGCAAAATGCTAGCAAAAAATATTCCATCTTACAAGGGAAATGCCATACTGAAAAATAAGTATGTTCATAGCACATATCAGTGTGACCACACACTAAAAGAAAAGCAGACATTATAATCACTGAATGCTCTTAAAAATTCAGAAGTCATTCAATACCCTTGGAAGCCTCACAAAAATTGTAATCATACCAGAAATCAGCAAAAAAGAAAGGGGGCACTAGGAAAGTAGAAATATGCAAGTTCAGTTTTTCAGTCCCAGTGTTTAGTTAAATAGTGGAGGAAAGCAACACTGAGCATTTACAGTTTGCATCTGGAGGGTTTAGGGGAGCATGTTAAGTTCTTTTTCTCTGAGGCAACACGCATTTGGTTGCAGTGGCTCTTAACCTGAGTTGAAACCCAAAGAACTTTCTGCAATCTAGTTTACCGTTCTTCGAGGCTCAAGTTTTTTGCACAAGAATAGGCAACAGACGCCCTACAGACTGCCATGATTTTTGCCATTTTTTGTTTGCTTGTTTGTTTTTACTTCAGGAAGTGTCAGTTAAGCAGTAAAACTAGATAACATTTGTGGCTGATGATACAGGCTGTGGTATATACACGTACTATTCCAGAGTAATGGTGGCAGTGACATGAATAAAGGTAATTTGATATTCCTTGAAATGTATTACAGCAAAAGTGGAGGGATAATATGAATCAACCCTATATTCGATTTTCAACAACAAGAATATAGACAACTCTATTTGTTATCTTTCCTTTTTTTCTTCTCCATCCACAAATATTTACACTTTTAAATGTTACCTTCTGGTACTTGCAAAAATAGAAAATAAATAGCATATCAGACAAGAAAATGCACATTCTGTAGGCTTTACCCAAGGGCAACACAAAATACACACAAGCACCTAAATTACTAATCTATAGAAGACATAACAGGATACCTGTTTTTTTAATCTTTCATCGACATACGTCTGTTGGTTGTATGGAATAATACAAAAAATGCAGTTTTATAGGACATACTTTGCAGCTACCATATCGACGTTGAGGCTGAAAATGTCACTGAATGAGAAAAGGCCAGATTTTACATTCAGATGATATGCAACACGCAGCATGTCCTGTCACATGTAATTCTTCTTTGCTTTCATAAACACAATTCTTATTGTGACATCAATTTAACATACAAGCTGAGGAATGAGGGAATTTATAGATGCTAGTGGGGTCTAGTCAAAGAACAGACTAGGATGGCCTGGTGTGTCTTTCCCAAACCCAAGTTCTCAAATTTCTGAACTATTTCACTGCATTTCAACTTGTATGTGAGTATGGGAGGAAAAGAAAGATATCTTAAGTAAACTGAGTTTAACCTTAAGCAAAGAAGTGGCTGAAAATAACCTACATCAATCTTACATTTAAGAGACAGAATCATACCCAATTAATTTTAATTAAGTTATTCCATTAGTACTGATTTTCTTTGACACTGCAGAGCATGACCTCTTTACACTACAGGTTAGCAGCAAGGCTGAGCTTCCATCATAACAAACTACCTCACTTAAACTTCATTACATTGTTGCACTAATGGAGTGGAAAGGATAAAGAGAGCATCTTACACATCTCCTGCCAACATCTCTGCCTTCAGAGAGGCATTCTGCTAGTTCACAAGCTCATATATGCACTAGAAAGATGCTGTTGTCTGCTACACTACTTTCAGCATAAACTTCTATCTTCTGCATAACTTACTTGTATCATAAGATGGCAACAACAAGCAAAAATTAGCAGATAATTTTTTGTTCTTCCTTTCAGCTGCTTTATTCTAACTCACAGATAGAAATTCTTATTCCCCTGTTATCCCACGTTCCTCTCCTTCCCACTCCAAACCTCTTCCCTTCTTTGTATTGAGTTAATATTTTAAAACATTTTGAAGTTAGAATTTAAAAAAAAATACTATAATACTCCCCTTCTCTTGCCATCATGCAGCACATCCCCAGAACAGAAGGCAGTAGCCTTCACATTGTGTCCTACAGGAAAAAGAAACATTTTTTTGCAGGAGAAAAAGCATGTTTTCACCTCAAGTTTCTACATCCAGTTTACTGACACCTGAGATGACAACTAAGAGGAATTTAGAGAAAAGACATTCTCCTCCTTTTCCTTTGAAATACATTTACCCAAAGCAGTGGTAGCTAATCCAGATACTAAAAGGGTCCATAGATTTTAATAAGATCTCATAGATGAAGACAGCACTTCCTATAGCCTAGTAACTAATATAACATTTTATAGCTCAGTCTAGAGGTAGCTGAAGTCTAGCAAGAGAGATTGCTTTAGACCCCTGTAGATCTCCAGAGGGAATTTCATTTGATCACGTGAATACTAAGCTTTAAATAGCAAAAAATGCACTTTTGAAGATTCTGTATTTTTTAAAAACAGTATCCAAAAGGTAAATTATAGGCAGAATTTAATATTAAAGCCCTAGAGACTCTTTAAAGCCATTTCTCCTAAGAAATGAGCCAAAACATCTTGAATTATCAGAGGTGTCAAATCTGCTTTTGGTAGAAACTCTCCACAGATCATTTCATGAAATCATTTGATCACTGGCTATTAAATAAAAAAGGAAACAATTTTGCAGGAGACTGGAGAGGGAAAAATAGCTATAATTAAGTACAGCAATTTAAAGTTGCATTCTTCACACATCATTACTGCCATTAGAAACCTACTAATATGCTAGTAAAGTCACATGCTACAAATGGTGAATAAGGAAAAGAGGATACAGAGTTTGTTTGAAGAAGTTCAGCAAAGTTCATTTATCCCACAATTATCTGAATTGCTTGCTTAGCTTGATATTTGGAAATACTGAAAACAAAAATGTTTTTATGGGGGTACCAGTGGCCATCTCTCTGTATTTCTCTATCACTATTTAATTTGGGATTATTTAAAAAAGTGCAAAAAAATTTAGGATTTTGATTCATCTTCTGCTTGGTACAAATTGTGTTCTACCTTCCTTTCTAAGAACTTGATCCAATTTCAAGTAATTCATATTATTTGTATATATATTAACAAATTGAAATGGAATTCACACATTTATGGCCTGACCTTGTTTTCCATTATACAACTCTAGGTCTCAGAGGGCAGAGACAAAGCACCAATATGTCTGCTATGTTTTCAGTAATAAAAACTGGAGAGAGATGAGGGAGAAGAAAAGGAGAATTCTGCTGTGTGCATGAAGGGAAAAGAAAGGTGACTGTCGTGCAGAGAAAAGGGGATTACAAATTTGCTAAAATGAATAATTTACCGTTACACAAAAATGCATTCAAAGAAGTTTTTCCTTAGGTAGATCTTAATAGCCATAGAGAAACTGCATTTTTTAAGTCTTTATGAACACAGAGTTTGCCAGGCTCCACAAGGCTACTGGTCTCTCAAACCAGCAAGCCAGTGACAGAGACTTCAGGCAGCTCAACCAGGAAGCATCTATCCAATTGCTCTGGACGAGTGTTGTTTTCTGCTAGTATCTATTATGCGTCCTAAAAGATAGGTTTTGCTTATTTTTTCTTAGTATGCGGAACTAAGAGTGTTACTGAAAATAAAAAGAAGACCTTGTATTACAGGCTGATTCTGTTTTGCCCATTTCCATTGCTGCAAAGCAAAGGAGAACAAAGACAACTCTACTAAACGGATGATGACAACTTCTGTCTCCACCAGACCTTTAAAAGATCGTTGAGAATAAAGCAAAAGCTCTAACACATCCCATTGTACACTGTCATACTGTTATAGAAAATGTCTCCACATATATTGAAGTTATTAATTTTTTGAAGTATAAAGACTGAAAGTCCAAGGCAGTTTTAAGAATCATCCACGCTGTAGATCTTACCTATGCACATGTAGGGAAAATCTCAACTTCCTATCCAAGGAAGTAGTGATCCTATACCAACTAAATAAATGGACATGATTCCTTATGTCAGAAACATTTCTCAGGATTGGAGTCACATCCAGAACGCAGTAACTCTCAGCATAATCTGGAGATTTTCCTAAATTATTTTTTAAAAGTTAAAAATTACTTTTGTATAAGCCTAGAATTCACTGCCAGCAGGAAGACCTCTGCTGAGCCCCCTAGTGCACCAGGGAGTGCTGAAGCTGTGACTCCTGAAACGGCTCTGTGCGAGAAGTTTCACAGGAGAGCTGATGCAACAAGCTGCTATTTATGAAAAGAATTAGTTATCAAAACTCAGTCTCATGGCCTCCTACTCAGTGAAAATATATTTTCATTGAACAGGAGACTTGCTTCTCTTTGGCTGCGTTTGTTTTCTCCCAAATTTGTAAACTAAATTGGTTTGCCAAGCAAGTATCCAACCAACAGAGATCATTCATGGGGAGAAAAGGCAAGTGGTCAGGTGTGGAGGGAGGGAAGGAGGAAGTTGCAGCCTTACTTGGACATTAAATGACTATTTCAGTTCCAGCATGCCCAGGCCTGACTGCGACAACAGAGAACTACCTTCTCAGGTAAGAATCACATCTTCAAATACACCTGAGGAAGGAAGACTGCGAGATCTACTTACTACCTGGTAGTTTCTGCATTTGTCTGCACTTGTATAAAGGAATGGTCACCAAGCTCGGGGGTATTTTTACATTCCTTCTTCAAAATTAAATGACAGTACCAAGTATATAACAAACTGCTCTGGTTCATTCTAGAAAAGAATACTAAATATACATTTTTAACAAATCAGCTGATTTATTTTATGACAAAGATGCAAAGTTTGAACACTATAAATATGCAGCTTGGAGATCCTGACCTAGGTGACTTGTCCGATAATCAAGCTACCATTTATTCCTTCTTAGGTACTGCAAGAGGACAGAAAACCAACAGCAATCAATATAAGCATTGTGCTTAGTTTGAGATATATTAAAATTCTTACCTACAAGTCAATAAACAATCACTACAATTAAAGAAACCATCTTGAGTCTTGGCAAAACTTTTTCTGTGGGGAATTCACTTATCTGCTTAAAGCTCAGTGGTGCAACTTCCCACAAGCAAAAGGTCTGGGAAGATGCCATTAGAGCAATAGATTCCAACACAGATTCAGTGTCACAGCTGCTGGCCTAAGGCATAGGGCTGTAGTGTTATCTTTGCAATTTTTTCACGTTTTAAAGACTTCCTGGTCTGTGCCACCATCACACTTCTGCAAGGTAAGGCATACACCTGCATAGTCTACTGAATCATTCCCCTTAGTCCTGGTTTGTTTTAAATCCATCAGAGAAAAAAGAGGAAATACTTGCAATGACCAGGCCTTAGTTAGTTGTTTCTCACTTTTAGTTCATAGTTTCTATTTAGTTTGTAAAGACAGACAGATGGCAAGCTAAAGAGATAGATATTTTAGTGCCTCTCACCACGGCATCTAATCATAGATCTAAATAGTGTTTGGGGCAGAAAAATTAAATGAAGGTTGTGATATGAGAAGGATGAGATTGAAACTTCTTGACCTCTGATCCTTTAAGCTGAAGAGTGATGTGTCCTCTAAATTTCAAGCCAAAGAACATAAAAGGAAAAAATGTGTCCTGCCACCTTGGTCTAATCATGCATAGTTAGGTGTTCCTAGCCATCAGCACTTTAGCATACTTGACTAGTGATGTATGAAGTAGGCCACCCTTAGAAATTGGTTTTCTTGCCCTGTGTCCAGAACTAGTGTAACCACAGGCCATAAATACTTAGGCTGTTCAATATCCTCTTACTTGTATTTTTTTAGAATGATTTATTCACGTAACCAGGTTAAAATTGCAGCTGTAATTCAGATTGGGGATTGAAAAGCTGTCTGGCTTCAAGGCACTTGGGAGTTATTACCCATTTAGACTACAGGCAGAACAAGCCCTGTAGCCTGATTTGCTGACATTTGTCCAAAAACGTTTCAGCACTGCTGTGTTAATCGACTGGCCTTGATCTGGGCAGGGGACAGAACACAGATTTACTCCCCTATTTCACCATAATCTCAAATCCTACTTCCATCCTCTTTTGGAGCACTTAAAATCTGTCACCAGAAATAATTACTGATACTGAAATGAAATGCTCCTGTTGATTCTGCTACCCAAAATGTTCCAAGAACTGTGGTTCACTGAAATTAGCCATTAACAACAAAGTACATTAAAATAAGGTTTCTAGGATAACAATCTTGTTTTCAGAGGGCTAGCTACTGGCCCTAGAAGAAACAAAAGATACTGCAAAAAAAAGGAGATGCCCGCTTCAAGCTTTCCTAAAAACAGCCCATCTTAATTTTCAGCCACATCACATCAAGAATGGAATTGCACTGAAATTTTGATAATTTTCAGATTAAATTCCAAAAAGTGACTTGCCTATCTCCCTGACACAGTCGTGTCACCACAGAGCCAATTTTGAAAGCAGAATTACTCACACAATTCATGGAAACATACTGGCACAGTATCTCTATTATATCCCCCCGTTTCACCTATTGGACTGAGAGCTTTCCATAATGCCACCTAGAAAATGAATACAAATATCTCTTCTTTTCTAAACAGAAAGACAATTTTGATTCTTCATACCTGCAAAATAATATTATTAGCTGAGTTGGAACAGTTGGGGCAACAGTTCCAGGAATAGCATATTTAAAGGAGTTGGAAAATCAAAGGACATTCAGATTGATTATCCAGAATAAGTTGCTTTCACTCTTGCTTTAAAATTGGGTGAACAACAGCCTATCCCTTTCCTGCCAGCAAAAACACGGTAGCAAACCAGATGTAGTGAAATTATTTTATAAATACAGGCCTACCAGTTTTGTTCATGGTTCTGTTTTCAACTCAACATGGATCCCATATGTGATAAAACACTTTACTAAGTAACCTGTTAATGCAAGTGTGAAAAAATGCAAAAAACAGTGAAGAAGGTTAACTAGGAGCAAAAACCAACCTGGCATGAAAAAGTAGGCTGAAAGACCCTTTACACCCCCTTGCCTGGGTGCTGGGATAGGCATCCTGACAAGCACTTTGGATCTATATCATTTCTTCTTCTGCCACCACTTCCCTACTGCTGACAGATGCAATCGGCATTTGCCCGAAGAGTAGATAATTTTTCAATACAGTGGACACCATAGACTACACTCAAGTTGCGCAGAACTGGAAAGCATGGGGGCATAATCTGCTTTATTTTGTAGAAATATTACTTCTACCTCAGTTTACTTCCCTGATACTGAGCTAGCTAACTGTACAAATTGCAACAGAGGAGGGGAAAGATGATTCCTTCAGAAAATTATTTCTGAAATATCCTGTTTAACAGCCAAGCTCTAAATCTGGTGACTGATATCTCCTTTATGTAAGCACAACTTAGGGAAAGGCATCTGGGAGAATTTTCTCTGCCTCCTTGTAGCTTGTTTAATTTACTTAGCATCATACCTTAAACTGTGATTGCAGAGCTTATCTGCAAGTATCCTAGCACTACCCTCCTGCTTGAAGTGCGGGTCTGTAGGTCTTTCCAAAGGTTAAATTTTTCTCCCTTCATTCTAAATGTATCTGATCAAAGAAGTTATTTTAAATCTGTTTAATCAGATATTGGTCAAAGGTCTTTTTGCTGCTGTAGGAACTAGGAAGCTGAAGCTCTGTGATCTGCCTACAATGGAATAGTTAACTTTAAAATAACTAATTCAAATAACTATGATGGGACAGAATGCAGCCAAGAATATTAATTCAGTACCAAGCAGTTTTCAGAGGTTCTATTGAGTTTCATCCTCACACAATCTTCTGTATCAGTATGCTCTGTGCATAGTGGGGTAACAGATTTTCTCCGTGTGGAAAGAAGGTGTAAAAAATGCAACAACTTCTGTCAGCTGAAGGATGCAATAGATAGAGTGGGACAGGACAAAAAACATGTTGCTATGCCAAGGCAGTGGGACAAAACCCCCTGCACTCTGGATAGGGCGCATGTGAGAGCATAAAACTGCAATCTGGGCAAAGCACTAAGAGAAACAGTGGGTGGGACCAGAGCTCATCATACTCGGTCCAAAAACCTGGTTAAACTTCACAATACCTACAAATGCAAAAATACCAGCTTGCAGTTGACCACCTTCTCCTCGTGCCTGAGGTAGCAAACTCAAACATTACTTATAAATCTCCTGTAAATATATGGGGTTTTGTGCTGGACATAATGGGGCTTCAATTCATGTTGTGAGGAACACTTGGCTGGACAGTCTGAGAAAAAGTCTGTGTATATGGAGATAAACAGAATATTCATGGCTAGGCTTCGCGAACGAAGATTTGAGAGGGGCTCTACCCACGCTTGCTACAAGCGCGCTGAAAACAGAATATTAAGCACTGCAGTAAAACACAAATATTTTCTATTATTTGGAAAGTGTTTTCAATCATTTGAATATAGAATAAATTACAGAAAAGAAACAGAACAGAGAAAAAAAAAATTAGAACCACCCATCCCATGACCAATCTCACCAACTGGAAAGCAAAATTTTCCACACAAATGACTGATTGCCAAGTTTGCTTTTGTAAGAAAATAAATGCTCAGTAGGATTTTCAAGTGTTCAGCACAAGAAGGTCTAAAGAACCATGAACTAATGTTGATTATTTCTGTCAGCAGTCAAATTCAAAACTTCTTAGCCCCTCTCTAACTTCAAGTTGCACCTTTCTGTCCTTTAGAGTTTTAGCCACATACAGAGTATCTGGTGCCTCTGAACCAGAATGGTCATTATACACACAATATATCCATTATAAACAAAGGTAATTTTCTGCATGGTGCTGGGGGGAAAAGGCAGCTAGAACTTTACCTCTCAGTATGAGGTTCGCTACACATACAGCTGTGGGAGCTGGGAACTAAAAAAAAATTATCAGTAACCATTGTCTTCTGATCTAAAATTCTGGAACTAAGATTTTCATCCATCATATACTTGACAGGGATATAAATGTGTTTTATTTACATATATATATATATGTATGATACATATCTGTTATTTATTGTTTTAAGAGTAAGAAATCATGCAGAAAATAAACCCCTTGCATTCCAGTTGGTCTCCAGACTTCAGAGAGGCTAGCTGGGCTTAATTTCTGATTGCAAGAAATTCAGAGTAAGTCTGGTAGGAAATTCCACGAGCACAAATTCACAAATAGGGCAGTTTTCCATTTCAAAACTATAGATCTAGTTGCATTCAATGAGAACTTGTGTGATCACAGATGCACAAGTAGTGAGATTAACCAATCCAACATTATAGGTCTGGCCACATTTAGTAAGAACCTCGAGATCACATATTGGCTAATGTACAGCTTATTGAAGTAACTGAAAAAGAATTTCAGAATTGTCATTCATAAATGCACTATCTGTGATAGAGTTCTAACAATAACAATAATATTGTGTTAATCCAGGTACTAATAGTAATGAAGAAGCTTACAAAGTAGGTGTCCCTGCTTGGAAGAACAGAGAGAAGAATAGCCTGTCGACTGTCTCTGAGGTCTTTTGGGTCTTCCTCCTAACTAGGTTATATTTCTACCCTTCTTACATACAACCCAATCTTATCCTTCTCCTCCTATGTTACGTATAGTACATTCTGAGCAGAGAGCTGAGTACTGTACGTGGAAGCATGTACTTCATTAAGCTTATTAGCATATACAGGATGTGCTTCTAATATAAATTCAATGACGGTGAATCAGGCAAAAGTTACATTTTTGGCCATGGTTTCCTTCAAAGTTCCAGTTATATCACTTTGTTCTCTTCTTTGCTGTTCGTCAGAGCCAAAACAGGACCACTTTATCTCCACAGGACCTTGCCCTTCAGCCTACTCAATTTTTCTTGACAGCATCTATGCAGATCTCCATCTGCAAAGATAACGTAGAGGGTACATGGGATAGGCCACGGATAGGAAGCCTTAGACCTTGCCTATCTCCTTGGTTGTCATCCCACAGCTATTACAACAGCCTCTAATTGCTTCTTACATCTTTTTAATGACAGGAACATATTCAAATAGTATCCTAACACATAGGATAGATAAGTAAGTCACTTTAACAATTTATTTTACAGTAAAAGGCTATCAAGGTCTTTGTTGCTTTGCTGGTTGCAAAGCAAACTAATCTAAAGTCTGCCAGTGGCACAGACTGCCAAATAGGAAAGGTAATGAGAATCTACGAGACACACAATAAAGACAGTGCTTTACACCTTGCTGGCTCTTACACTGCATTGTTTTTTTTTTTTTCCTTTTGAAGAAACTGTTACTTTTTTGAGTGAGAAGGAAGGAAGCAAAATCACCACTTAACTAGATTAAATGAGCCTTAGCTGTTCCCATTCAGTAATGTGGTAAGTTGGTTAGCAATACATCTCACAGTCTACATGGTATTTGTACTGTTCTAAATGAAATATTTCTTTAATGTAATACCCTTCTTATTTTCCTAGCCTAAGCAACATAGTTAATAAAAAATATGAGGAAAAAAAGAGATACACACATCACAGGAAAAAAAAAAAAAAAAACCAAAAAAATTCTCGTCTTTTTTATATGGTACATAAACTATAACTTCTTGCTTGGTCAGCATATTGCATTAAAAAGATTCTATTCAATATACAGTACATATAATTATGCATATTTACCTCTTAAGAAGCTATGCCACTGATTTTCAAAGGCTTAACTCCCATTCCAGTGTCCTCATAGAATATTAGCAGAAATTGGTAACATAAATACCTTACTGAGTTGAGACTTTATCATTAAGCTCAACAAATATCTATTCGTTATAGTACAACATAGATATATTCTACAGTACAATAAAGTTATCTGAATCATGACACAGATTTTACTTTTCTGAATGTGGCAGAGAACAGTTAAAGGTTTTCCTGTTTTAAATAACAACATAATATTTTTCCTTTATCACTTACATTTCTTAAGGAAAGCGGGCAAGAAACAAATAATGACAAGAAAAGATAATGTTAAGATACTTAACCTTTTAAAGTACCGTCTTGAAAATTTCATTTTTTGTTTTACTTCCCCAAGGAGAGAGATTAGTACTAATTGAAAGTAGTATTACTGCACTGATGCCTAGAAAAAATTACATAGCCTTGGTTCAAAACTAAGAGAAAATCACTGACTAATATACACCATACAGAAGAGATACCCTCTCAAGAGTGCACATCTTTTTATCTCAGGCCACTCATATCCACGGTACAGGGTTATGTCTACTTCTGCCAAACACAGTGTTCATTCCTATTGTCATTTTTATATATCAATTCTATTTTGCTTTTGCCCTAACTGCACTCAAAAAGTTTATAGAATGTATTACCAAAGATAAACCGAATTTACTGAATTATTTTGACTTAGCCACTGGGCTCAGAGTGCTCATCCTGTCTCTCATGTCCCATCAGTGTTCATAACAATATCATTGTTCTCCTTTTGGAAGACAGACCTTATCTGAAATTACTTCAGATAAAAATTAAATCCTACTTGGCAGCTATAGCAGATATTTTTTCACTGGATGTGCTTCTCATCTTTAATATTTCCACCTGGCCTGATCAGGGGCTGATTTTCTACTGATTAACATCTGTGTATGGTCCTTCACAAATCATGCCAAAATGGATTGAAAAATACTGTTGTTTTAATCTGGGTTTTTTAATGTTTGTTGTTTTCAATGTTTCCCATCCAGTTTTTGCAATTTATGAATCTTGAGAGGTTTCAGAGAGAAACTGACTTCTTTTTAATGTGCTCTGCCCCAGCAATCTCCCATAAATAACTTGAATGTTCCCTTGTTTTATTATGGGGAGATACATGTAAGTTATGTAAATCAGTGGGTAACTACAGCCATGCATATGGCAGAGTTAAGGGTATAAGTGGCTAAATAAGCCATGGACGAATTTCTTTTCAATCACAGAGCAAACATAAATTAAATTTGAAAGATTTGTAGTTGGGATCTGGGTTAGACAGCACAACTATAAAAATCTGAATTTCCAAACCTGCACACTGCTCAAATGAACAAAATCTTTTATCTTGGAAAAGGGCCATTTCTAGGTGGGACGCAGACAATACTGCTATTTTATTGCATATTTGGTTGGACTTTGCAGAACAAAAAAATTACCACAATGATATGAAAGGTTCATATGAAATGATGGTAAAGATTTGTAAATCAGTAAATATCCAGACTGATGAAAAGGACCACAAAGAAATAGCAACTGCTTTACTGGTTTGTGGGAAAAACATGAAAACATTTAAAACCCCAAACAAAACAACCTTTTACCATTCTTCCAAGAAAAGAACAGTATGTGATCTAATGAGAAGCCAACACTGAAAATAATAGCGAATTTTCTCACAAGTTTAAGTTGTAGTTATTCCAAGTTCTAATACAAATGTTGGAAAAAAAAAAAAAAAAGGCAATTTATTTAAGGCCTAAAGACAGATTAGGCCACTGTATAATTCAAAAGGAAGAGAAGCTTCTGGTTATTAACCTTTCCATATTCAGCAATTACCAACAGTTTGGAAAAGCTAAGAAACTAAAAAACTGCTGACACTATTTACTTTTTCTATCACAAGGGAATTGCATTTTATTGACTTGACCAAGGCCACACACGGAATAGAAGTGGACTACTTCCTCCTTACTGTTCTTCTGCCTGAAGCTAAACGGGCAAAGTAAACCAGAAAATAGTCATAAAAAACACTGACTTTCTGAGTGTATGTGTGTAATTTTATATTCACAAAACATTCAACTGAAAGAAAATACTATTACAATACTTTTGCAGCCAAATTTTGCAACGCACTGCATGCCACTCTGTACTTTTCTGAATCTGATGAACACCTGTTTCTATCTAAGGCTGTTTTCATACAAATGAGGCTGGACACAGAACTTATCAAATAGAAGAAGAATTGGAAGCAAATACTGTTTCTTCTTGGCATCTTTTCACATTTGTCAACAAACCATAACCAAAATTTACACTTGAGTCCTCTAAACCTCTGGGGGAAAAAAAAAAAAAAAAAAAAAAGAAGTAAAAGCCAACAAACCCTAAACTTACTCAAAACCAAAGCACAGTTTCAGCCTCTTAGTATCAGAAGAACAACATGAAAACAATTCTTTTTTCTACATGGTCACTACTCCATTCTGTTGCAAGATTTCTAATACAGATTGGCTCTCAACTTTTTTTGGGATACGTAACCCTACATTACAAATGCTGCTTCCCATGCAAAAATCACAAAAGATTTTATATGAAATCAGAAACTTGGGCTGTAGCAAATGAAAGAAAATCAGGCTTTATACCCTTCAGATGTGAGACTTTGCAAGGGCATACATAACTGCCAGAATACTCAATAACCAGTGATGAAAAGAAGATCCACAGAAACACAGGTGCTTTTCTGCTACCTCACTGAAATCTGGCATGAGTTTCAGCAATATTGAAATTTCCAGTGCCAGCACCTACAAAAATAAAGTCTAAATCCTTCTGCTAAACTGGTGAAGTTCTGCAAGTCTTGAAACACTCCAAAAAATTCTCTTTTTACCACAAAAATACGCAAGCAATAAAATGACATAAAACAATAAAAGCAGCTTTTTAACCATTTTGAAGTGTCATAATTTTGCTTGTACACTAGTTTGATGAGCAGAAGTTGAGATTCTCGCTATACTCAGAGCTGCACCATTAACATAAAAATGTATGACATCTATAAAAGTTAATAGGCATAATGCTAAAAGCTGCCAAGTATAAGAGCAGAATAAAAATAAAAGCTTTTGCCTTCAGAATCCCTGTAACTGTGAAATCCATACCCATCTGAGTACTGTGCCCTGTGTTATTTTGCTCCAAATATAACACTGCCAGAATGTTATTTAAGTAGTGCCGTGAGTGCTCATTACATTTCAGAAACACAGCCACTCTTCAATAGACAAACTAACAAACAAACAAAAAAAGAATACAAAACAGCCATCACAAAGGGATTTCAAGTCACACACAAAACTGGGAGTGAGTAAGTCTTCCCACTCAACGTACTGCTGTTAGGTTGGTTAAATCAAGTCTGGCATCACGCATTATCTTTATTCATGCTTCCAGACTGATGACAATAAAGAAGAAATCCAGTAAGTCCATTAACAAAGGTTTTCTTATTACCCTCCTAAATTGTGGAATAGTTGTTGTCTGTAGTCTGTCAGCTCCTCCAGCAAGATCTGATGCCTCAGAAGACCTGCTCTTCAATTGACCTACTCATTTGTACATAGACATTATCTCACTGGAATATATGGAAGATCAATAACAATAGAAATTGGATTTTATGCATGTTTATCTCATTTCACAATTAAGCCTCAATTGTTCTACATGCCTGTAACAGTGCTTGATGCTGTCTCTGACAAGAAATATAAAACACAAGCCTAAGCCTGTGTTTAATTAAGAAATCCCTGCATTCCAAAATAGATGGTTGCAGACTTATAAAATCACCATGAAAACTTATCAGTGCAGATGCAAGACTCATTGTTTCCACTTATAATGATTATGAGAGAAAAGGATTATCATCTTAACAAAAAACAAGACAATGAGAATAAGCACACACACATTAACATCACAAACAAGTTGGATAGGGTAGGCTGAGTAGAACTGTACAATCCCCCTAATGAAATATTTGTGGAATTCCCCAGTATGTACTAGTGAAGCAGGACATCAGTGGATGAAACATGAGAGTTGACCGTGTGGTCAGGTAAAAATGGTTTCTATTTCATGTCCCTGTTACTAACCCAGAAATATTCTCCTGGAACCATTAACAGATTCCTCTTAGACTATTATACTGCATGCAAAAAAGGAAGAAACTGTTTTTTACACGTCAGTAAAGCCCATGTGATCTGCTGTTCTCTGAATAGCTTTTCTTATTAAAAAGGAACTCAAATGCAACTTAACCTCATACAGTACAAAAAAAAAATACTGTTCAGGGATCAGTTTGTCTAAGTCAATATCCATCCACCTATAGATGAAAGCAAAAGCAATACTGGATGGTATCCATTTATGCTTTACCGTTCTTATTCTAGCTAATCACATATGGTGTTGGATAAGACAATCTCAGTTTATCCATTCAACTAGATTGGCTTTTGCTCCTTAATTCCAGAGAGAGAGGTAGAGTAGAAGTTGCCAAGTAGTGTTAACTGAGTCAACAAACACTGAAAGTCCAAAGTAGGCATCAAGAACCAGAATTTGGAGGAAAAAAACATGGAGCCATACAGCAGCTTGTGGGTACTTGGCACTGAAAGCTCTGCTCAAAAACTACAGAAATAAGCTTCAGAAGCAAGCACAGGAAGCTATATGCAGCAAATACAGGTGTTAACTAGCAATTCTCCTGTGTGCACATCTGCTACT
This sequence comes from Empidonax traillii, assembly GCF_003031625.1. Lineage (NCBI taxonomy): Eukaryota > Metazoa > Chordata > Aves > Passeriformes > Tyrannidae > Empidonax > Empidonax traillii. Next base: position 271,478 of record NW_020955624.1, on the reverse strand, counting down.
GAATGTCTGTAGAGCTGAGGCATCTATCTGTACAATGCTTTGGAAGGAGTTCTTGATTTAGCACCACATTGGTTTGATGGAATAAAAAAAATTACCTCCTCCCCAGTAATGCCAATTTCAGCAGCATGGCATTTACCTATGTCAGGACACTGGACATTTATACCTTAGTGGAGGGAAGAAAGTCCTTACTTGTAGTTTTTGAAAGTGAAAATGTAATAAATATTCTGAAGAGTTTCTCAATGATCACAATTTTATACTTCCTTTTCCTTCCATTGCTGGAATCAAGACATTTGAATGCAAATACTTCTTCCTTCATTCCTTCCATTTGTCTGAAAAAATGGCTACGTACAGCTCTTTTCTCCCCTTCTCTCTCCCTATAGGCAGAATGTTAGAGATCTTTTCTGTTTCCAGCAACTCTTCGTACCTTCAGATGCTTCCCCTGTGCTGGGAAGTGCATGTGTTCCAAGGTGAATGTAAAGTCTTCCTACAACCAGATAGAGCAATGAATGAAGTGATGAGATGAAAGGAAACAGTCAGCTCCTTCCACGTAGGAGTAACACGGGGCAAGAAGGTATCATAAAATATGTCCTTCTAGTCTAAAACAGTTGCACTGGAAGAGTGAAGTAACACAGAGTTGCCTACGGTTACATTTAATGACATACTGAATGTCACTGACTAAGAAAGTTGTTACACATCTCAAGCTTTGGGTTTAGTTCTTTCTCAGGAGTGTGGAGCTTATTTGTTATGTGGATCTACAGCAAATGCACAGCAGAATGACTCCTCATATAGGAAATTCTCATCTCATACCCTACAATTACTTATGGAAATCAATGAATTCCTCTTACTTTGTGCTGAACTCACCCAAATTAGTTTTAAAGGTACCTAGGTGAATAACAGTGTTGGGCACTTCTGTAACTTTTTAGGTACAGAACCCCAACCTGTTGAATAACACACTGTTGTGATCTGCAAGCATCAACGGGGCAAAACCTACTACCACAGGAAAAAATTATGAACTCCCTCATCTTGGAGCTAACTTGTTGCCACACACTCTGCATCAAAGCCAACAAGCCAAATGTCAGTTCCTGTCCTCTCCATCCCATTGTTGTTTCTCATTTTCCAGTTTGGCCCATTATTATATTAGTAAATTAAAACTCTTAGCTGGAAAAATAGTTTAAAGAACTACTGATGTGATAGATAGATAGATAGATAGATAGATAGATAGATAGATAGATAGATAGATAGATAGATAGCTATGTAATGTCTTTAAACACTGCAAATTGTTGCTAAACCTCCTGTTCGCTGTAACCTTACATTTTCTTTATATACATCATGTAGTATAAATACATGCTCATATCTTGAACAAAAACACATAAAAATATGCAAAAAGGGACAATTTTTTTGGTGACAAGATTATTTGGACATCTTCAAGGACATGGCTCTTTTTAGATGTTATAGTTTTTTTAATCAAGTTTCTTGCTTTAAGAGCTTCTGCTTGATATTTTACAGCATTTGCTTGTAAAAATATTTCTAAATTACAAAATCTCCTGCAAAACTGTATTTGCACTCTTTCGTTACAACTGAGCAGTGTAATCTCAGGAAAAAACCCTGTATCATAACTGAAAGAGTCTAACAGTGGCTGCTTTTTTCCAAAATACCATGTAGGACTCCAGTAATCATTTTAAACTTGATCATTACTTTCACTAATACCATTTTTTAAAATAGTGGTTCAGACCTGGAATCATTCTTTCATTATAAATAAAAAACACCTTTTCACAAGTGTTTAACCATCTCTGCGTGGTATCCTTCAGGCCTCTTGTTGTAAAGTAAAATTAAAAATAAAAGAAAGGTACATTTAAAGTAGCACTGTGTCTGTCAACCCTGGAGTCAAATTCCCACAACTGCTTGTTTGGGAACTGTGTGCTCATTTAGCCAGCGGATGCTCTTCCCAAGGCTCCCAGAGCTATGCAGGAGTTGACTGGAGGAATTTTTGTGTTTTGAAGTGACTTGGTGAAGCATCCCGCTCTTCTTCAGAACCCTGCACTGCATAAATGAATTACACACTCTCTGACTGCTCTTCATATGAAAGCACTAGTTCATCACATAAAAAAAAAAATTACAAGTGTCATATAGCATAAGAGAAATGAAAATAAATTCATCATCTCTTGATTTTTTACTTCATATTTTTAAATACATAATTGCACTGCATATGCTATAATAACAAAATTTGCAATAGGCCTTGATAAATTGTTAGCAGAGAAAAATATATCACACTGTGTGGTAATGTCTTGCAAAGACAAATATTCTTGGGGGAAAGAAAAGAGGGTGATGAGCAGGAGAAATTCCAACCAAACAAGCAGTAAAAATTCAGCAACTTTCAAAAGAGACCAGTGGCAGGAAACAGCCACATTTTGGACGGAGTTTTGACTAGAGTTTATTACTAATGTACCTGTAGTAATAATTTTAACGATTGCTGGTAAGTGGGATGACACAAAAGTTCTAATGCAATCCTCAATCAATTTTCTCTCCTCCATTTCTACTTTAATCTATTCTTTAAAATTGATGCTGCAGATCTGCATTTTATTAATCGAAAGAATAACTGAAAGAATTTAAAAGCCTGGCAGACAAATTTCTTTGAAGTTTTCTTCTCTAAAGCCAAATACTCAACTTACTACAACAGATAGATAGGTGAACAGGGAGGCCTCTGAGTGCTTTCCTGGCATGTTGCCACTAACTGAACAGCAGACGGTAATTAATAATCTTTGTCTAAACAAAAATTCGTACAGGATTAAACTGCTTACAAATGCTATAGCTTGATGCTGCTGAAATTATTTTGATGTGATTTTAAATAGGTGCTTTCAATGAAATCATCCCGTGACCCATTCTACGTGTATATTTTGGCTTACAAGAAGGAGGTAGGAGGTGCAAGGATATTTGATCTGGTGAGTCACAACACACCCACCTCTTTTTTTTTGGTGATTCTTATGCCAAGTACATTACAGAATTAGGCAGACTAAAATCTGTCTAAAAAAGAGAAAGTTAATGAAAAAAATGCCGAGCTCCTGCACATTGTACAGAACATCTTCATCAACTTCAGATAAGTAATAATGAGTATATTCACAATTTAGACTTCCAAATGGTAAAAAATACACCAGAACGGCAAAAATAATAAAGAACATGTATCACTGTAGGAATAGACAGGAGAGGAATCTTAGGAAGATTAACACACTTCATGTCAAAAATTTGGCTATTTTCATGTCCACATTGTATCAGATGTCATCAACTTCACACTAAGAAAATATTTCAGGAACACTTCAAAAGAATGAGAGAAAAGAAATAGAACTTTAGAGACATGAAGAAAACAGTACAAGATGTGTTTTAGGTGCTAGTCTGAAACCATAAATTGGAATGAAGAAAACAGTCTTGAAGAGGAAAGCCGACCCAGTGCCTCCGTCTATATGTAGTTCAGTACTAGGACACCAGCTTTGCTGACACACACCTTTTTGAGAAAACGAAATCTTACATCTACCACCAGGGTTATAAGTAGCATAAAAAAGCCAACACTCAGCCATATTGAAGAAACACTAAAAACAGTACCTAGTACCTTTTTTTCAGTGAACTCTATTTCGGTAATAACAGCTTGGTAAAAAATGAGTGGTTCAATTACTCACTACAGCTAAATATCTTCTTTGGATCAACTTAATTTGACTAAAGAGATATTTTTATTTGAGTTTGCACATTTATTAGCTGGTTGAAAACATCATCACCTTAGTATCTAATTTGGAGAATGTAGATCCTTTTACTTTATTTGTCCCCATCCCTAAGTTGGAAACAATGTAGCAAAAGCATAAACTAGCCATCAGAAATCCCAGGGTTTTCACGTCTCATCTTTTTTGGTATCTTTCCTAACACATAATCCACACATGTAAAAAATGCTGTCTTAATCACCAGATTGTGCAGGCAGACCCTGGATTAGGAGAGATAAACTTCACTATCACAAACTTTATACACTCCCTTTTAATACAGGTGATTTTTTTGCTCCTCCATTTGTAAGGTACACAAGTAAAATTATAACCTCAACCACTCCCAATGGCAGAGAAATTAAAGAGAGCATTCAGCAGTGTTTAGCAGGCCTTGGTAGCCTCTATTCATCCCTTTAGGTTTTGTTTCTCCTCCTGCACACATTTGAAATTAAATGAACAGGCAACACTGAGACAGCTGCACAGCTATAACTCCCTGCTACTTTGTAGGTGTGTGACAGTTCAGTACAGGTGAGCTTTTGACTGGTACACTTGTTTAAGGCTTTGCAAGATTTCCCAATGAAGCCATTTCTGAGCATCTCATTATTGCCCTACAACCAATTAAATTACCATGTTCAGCGCTGCTGAAGTTATCTTTCACCTCTGAAAACACTAAAAATGCAAATTAAATATACATTGTATTAACTGAATAAAACATGAAGCTCTCTTGCCCTCTTACAATAATGCAGAGCAAGGAGTAAAAGGTGAACCAGGCAATAAACTTCAGCTTGGCTACTCTGTATTCAGAGTTTTAGTTGGAATAAACAGATCTAATTTGTTTGTACAGCTATTGAAAACAACCAGAACGTGATGCCACAGGAAGTGGGTGAATGCAAAGGAATGCATTCATGGTGCTCAGGGATGTCTAATTCTTGCTGCTCAGGTACAGTGCCCTTCAAGTCACACCAATTACCATCCTCTGAAACCTCTTCTCTACCCTATCCCTGGATTTCTCAGTGCTCCAACAAGATGCATTATTCTAAATGGCACTCAGAGGAGCTTCCAAAACTTGAAAAGGGTAAATGGCATTAGCTTAGTTTCAGGAAAATTTCTCTCATCTACTTGGACATCTGCACAGTATTATCATAGCCTTGCTTTTTCTGATGGATCATCATCATCATCATCACACAATGGGCACAGCCATTCAGAACAGCCCAACTACTGATGCTGTAGCCAGATAAGAAGGCTGGGCTGCTGGCTGCTGCAAGAGAAGACAGTTGGGAAGAGCAGCACTACCACTGATAAAAGGATGTATTTCCAGTATAGTTTTATAGCATTTTCTGGAAACAACCTCATTTGCCAAGGAGAAATGCTTCCAAATCAATAAAGCTAATTGTCTACAGTCCAAAAATCCTAAAAGTTAGCTGAGGAAATAATTGCTAATATGCTGGTACTAATTTTTAAAATAGAGATTGAAATAGTGGAGATTTTTGCAACATTACAAATATTACTAATGCAATACTGAAGGAGGGCAACCCAATACCTATAAGACTCTCACTGTGGTACCAGCCACACAAAGAGAATAATGACAAACTATAGACAATCAGAGAACAGGCTATAATTGGTACCAGTCAGGCTGAGCTAAAGTGCAGGCACCCTCATGTGGAAATATATATTTTATAATCTATTTTAGAAAATTTCAAAATATGTCTTTTTATGAAGTGCTACTTGCCTGGAGAAGCAAGACCATATGAAAAGACAGCTATTCCTAGAGCAGCTTCAAGGTAAGCTCACAAGGCAGTTTGTCTATAATGAAATTTTATGTAATTTTTAGTCTGCAAAAAACAAAATGCTGATCAGAATCTCATGTTGTATAGGTAGAGAACCAAGCAAAGCACCATGACAAAAGACAGGAAAATTCCACATCAAGGAGCACTACTAAGTTTCCTTCTCCTCCCTCCTAACCCTCTTCCATCTCCTCCAAACTAGGTAAGTTTTTTACACACATGCAAATATTAAGCAAGAGGAAATCAAAGCAAAGTGTCTTAAACATAAAGGGATTTTTTTTCTAAGTTCTCCTACACATTACAGTCAGACTTTGTCTCAGGAAGTCTGAAATTTGAACAGCTTAGGTTCTACCTGTATGGAAATTTGTTCCAAAAGAGCTGTTCAGAACATTAGATCAGAAATAGTTATTTCTCTTTTAATTCACATCCTCGCTTATCACAAATAAATTTCTCTGAGTACAAAGTAACCTTCAAGCCACTTTGTCCCACTGCAGATTTCTTGTTAATAGTCCATACGATCTGTAATGAGGAGGTCTGCCATAGGGAACCCAGCCAAGGATCATGCGCTCCTTCCAAATTTAGTGATGTCCAGAGCACAGTAATCAGAAAAACAAAACTTGATTCAACTGTTTCAAGAGGCAGCCTGAAAACAGCAAAGGTAAATCCCATAAAGCAGACCATTTAAGTTTACACTTAAATATATTTCTCTCTATGTAATTCTATCCTGAGAGTCGAAATATGAAATTATTATAGTTAAATTATAATAATCTGTAGATAAAGAAACAATTTGTTAAATAATCAGACTGCAGACAAGCTTCCAGAAGCAGGTAAACATTTCAAAGTTCCCTTTCATCCAAGTGTAACATACAACCTGGGAATCATATTTTACTTTTCCAAAAGTCTGATATTTCCAAAACTGCAATCTATTCTTTCAAGGTATATATTCTACCTGCCAGATGTAATGACTCTGCATAAGAGATACATCTGTCAAGTGATTTCTATGCCAGGTAACGCTTTAGGAAATGTTTATTTCAAACGCCCAAGTTGCTGCTACGATGGTAGGTTTAATAGAAAAACATTTTGATGCATTTGATGATGACATGTATACTTTTGTAGCCTTGGTAACAGTAAGAACTTTATCACAAGTTAATATTCTGTATGTACTCACATACATCTCTACCCGAAACTATTATTTTGGTGGTGGTGTTTTTCTTTTCCTAATTGCAGTACATTTTTCTTTCCATTTATGCATTGCTAGTTATAAGTAACAAGAATTTATAGACATGGTTGATTTGAAGACAAATATGCAGATTCTTTATTAGCTGAAAAATGCAAACCCATTCCTTTCTTGCAATGTCACTGTTCAGGTTTTCTGCAGAGTCCAAAAGAGGTTACAGACATGGCTTTCTACTCAATTTCTATTATGAAAGTCAGAGCTAGAGAATTAGGCTTAAACCCTTCATATCTCTTTCTGTGATCTATACACCAATTAAAAGTGTATAATCCAACCCCATGGGAGATAGTTTTTCAACTGCTTTAACAGAATTTGAGATTCCTCAATAGAAATTGAAAAGGAAAAATAATTAAAAAAAAAAGAAAAACAAATGATATCCTGAATTAGTCAGAAACACTAGACGAAAATGTTTCATGATAAGTAGGTGCATTTCATATACTTCTGAAAGTTTATTTCATTTCCTGCTACAGAAGAACCAGATAAACAAATACATGTTTCGACTTGGAATGATGTAATTTACTTTCGCCTGATAAATATTTACAGTTAAAATAAATGTGGTTAATTTTGCATAAGTTCTTCTGTGCGTCACAACTGAGGTCCTCAGAGGCTGCAAGCCTTTCTTCTTCAGATTCCAAAAAGAAAGAAACAGCAGAAATTTTTTTGTATGCAAGAATGTTTCTCCAGCTTTTCTGTATTCTTTATAGAATACAGCTCCCTCCAGGAGATAACTATTTAGTACAAAACTTCTCTGACTTAATTGAAAAGTCTGCTAACTCCTTCAGCGGCCACACACATTCCTCCCAATGCTTCTAAAGTTCTCCAACTTTGCAAAATCTGAAGAGCAGATATGTGTAAAGACTTACACTTATCTTTTGAAATCAAAACAGCCATCCTAATTCACCTCAAGAAACAGAGCAATTTGAAAAGCTGAAGAAAGTAATAATTTGTTGAATAAGAGAACCTTCATTCATCCTATAATCCTGCACCTGAGTAAAAAGTAGAGATCTCCTCTGATGCAGAGGTCTCAAAAACTGCATTAAAAAGATCTTTTGCTTCAAGTTGAGATGTTTGTTTCTCAAAAACACACAAGCCCTCTTATATAAGTAAGTCTTGCAATGAACCCTGTACTGCTTCCCAAGTACCTGTACTGGCACCATATCACCAGCAACGTCCAAAATCTGAGGAGGTTGCAGGGAAAATCTTTATGTAATTTTTATTGTGATATAGTCAATAAACATCTACATTTTTGTTTGTTTGGCTCCTGCATCTCCTAGAAAGCATGAAAAAAGTCCCTATGAACTTTTAGCGTTCGTCCTTTGGATACTTTATCAAAATCTCCAGCATTAACACCACTTCATTTTAACATGCACGGTATCAAGCTTGTTTGGAAAGGCATGAACAAATCTTCAAATCTTGCTTTCACATTCTTCACTTTGTACTATCCCTCACTATTTTACTACACATTAGTGGCACATTTCAGCCTGTCAATTTGTGAGAAAGAAATCTTCCCTGAAAAAATATGACAGCAACCTGTCTCTTGCTACATGGTTTCTGTTGCTTTTTGATAGACCTTTCCTAAATTTCCCATATTTCAATTACTTTTAATAAGCTTGAACATGCTTTTACATTGTGAAGAATCTGCATTTAAGTGTGAAATAAATTCTGCTGAGCACTGACACCCACCAGGATCTCACACAGCAAGGAAATTTGCAAAACACACAAGATACCTTATATCCTAATATAACCTAATGTTAATGCTACTTAATTTTTTATTTTCAGCCTTGACTTCAAATAAAATCACTGCAGCAGTCACGTTGTTGAGTCCATGGATTTTTTACATGTAGTGTTTTCCAGCTTGCTATTGTACAACTGATCACACTCGAGTTACCAGACAGACTTGTTGAGCCTGATGCTTCCAAGCATTAGTCACCATACCAATTTCCTGAAGGGATACACAAGGATAATCAAGTCCAGCTCCTGAAGCCAATGACAAGACAATGAAGAGGATTCTGCAAGAGTTGGTCCCTATATTGAACACTATTACATATGAAAAATAAAAGGGGACAAGCTCTCAAGTCACTATTAGTGATGGTGATAAGTTCAAATTTTCTTCCTTCCTCAAATTTAGTTCCTAGTAATGCAAGAAAAAAGTGTGACTTCGCAGTATGTTTGTTCACAGCAAGTTTTTCCACAAGAACACCATTTTGCAGTAACAAAATATGGTCTATGAAGTCTCAAAGTGCACAAGCTGAAGGCACAGAGTACAAACACATTGGAAAACAGATTTCAAAATACCAAGAAGCAAGAAAAGAGACACAAGAAATATCTGGAATTTAAGACTCTCTGATAGTATATATCTTTATATGGGACCAACAATTTTTAAAGTAACAAACATGGCAAAAAATGAAATTTTATGCTTGTTAAGTAGAATCTCCAGAAAATAACTTGAAGTTTAAAAACCAATACCCTGATGTGTTAACTAGTTTTAATAATGCCCTTAATGTTAACAGAAGAGTGAAAAAAGGATTCTAGCATTCTAATGGTTTTGGAAGCTGCTGATTTTGGCTGCCCATTTCCAGTTTGAAAGGAGTGCTTTTCAATGTGCACTCCTTACAAAAACTGCAGAACATAAACTTGTTGATAGGTTACACCAAGGAATTTCAAAGTCATCCCAATTGTAGCAGCAACTGACATTATACAAAGAACAAATTCCAAAAATGTTTTTTGAGGTATGGGTCATGTCAGAGCTTGAGTATCAGCAGTTGCCCAAGGAGGCTGCAGATTCCCTCATGCACTCCTCCAGTGCCTATTCTGGCTAGGAATAGAAACTGATCCAGCATACTCACTATTGGAACCACCTAGAGCTCACACAAGGAACATCTGCTGGTCAACAGAAGTGTTTGACCTTCTCATAAAGTTAGATAGAACATGAAATGAACGTCTGAAGAGCAAAAAATCAAAGGGAGGAGAAACATAGAAGAAATGGCAAATGTGTTACATGTATAAACCTATTTCAGGGACTTGACACACAAGCATAATTTAGAAAATCCTGAGTTATAATCTTGGCATGGCCAAATACACTTAACAGGTGTATTTCAGTTTTAGAAGTGATTTCAGTTTTGAAACTAGTTGTGCTCAAATTCAAAGGAATTGTAGGATTATTGAACTTGCTACAAACAAGCACCTTAATACATTGTCTTTCTTGCTAAGTTTATTGAAAGAAGGAGGAACAGAGACTAGCTGAAGCCAGCCGCCCTTCTCACACCCACAATAATTTTCACATGTGGAAACCAATTCTTAAAGAATTTTGATGTTATGTAACACATTGTAACACAATACATAAAATTGTCTTTGTATGTGAAGAATTAGAACCTAACTCAAGACTGACTGACCTAAAGGCTCAGCTGACAGAAGGTTTAAGTAGCACTTTGCATGAATTATGACTGTTTAGTCTCCATTTTGATAAAAAAAAAAACCCTTCACAACAAATTTTAATGGTAGATTTCCAGACATGAATCGTATACAGAGAGAAAGAAACAAAATAGTGATAGAAAAATTCTCCGTGGTGTATTGCAATATAAACAGTAAAACTATTACTGCCTCCAAAGCTGCCCAAAGAAATCGACAAATATTTAAAAAAAAAAAAAAAAAAAGGCATGTTTTATGCTTAAAAACTTGTGACTTCAGCCATGCAATAACTGTGCATGGGGCTTTCCTCAATATTGACCTTCTTTTAAAATGTTAATCCTCCAAATAATGTGATTCAGTGAAAAAATATCCCAACTGCAGAATTTCTGGTAGCTGTCAACATAATGCTGTTATCTGCTATTGAAAGATATAATTTAAGTATTAAGAAAGACGTAGTTGTTACTAGCAAAGACTAGAAAGAAATTCATGTTTCCTGAAACACAGGAAATTTTTTTCTGAATAGTTTGTTTTAGTTTTTTTTTTTCCTCTAGGATAAGATAGAACCATACAGATTTTAAAGCCATGTAAACTAACATAGCAAGTAACATTACTTAAAATCATTTTCTTAAGTATGTTTGTTTTACACTCAGTACTATTCCAAATCAAAGTAACTGTGTTTGATAAGCCAAACAAGCTAGGTACTACTTGCTCCTATGCTGCATAGGTATGTCTAGACTCTCTCCTGCTTTCATCACAGGAAGCAGTTTCTACTCCATGATGGGTGGAACTCAACAAGCCAAGCACACAGAAGACTATAATCTTCAAATGGCTTACGATTTGATACATCAGTGTCAAAATGAAGTGAAAAATAGACTTAAGAGACAGAAAATACCAAAAAGGCGAGATAACAAAGCAAAAGTTGTATTATTCCTTCATCCATACCAATTTGCTCTCTTTTTCTTTCTACTATCAGTGAATTAGGATTAGTAAAGACCTCAGGAAGAAACTAAAATTTCATGTTTTAAGTAGAACTACTGAGCCTTTTTTAAAATGTCCTGACAAGTCCATCTTTTTGCATCACCTTCCTCTTCAGATTGCACCCATCAGAGAGCACATTAGCTTTTACAACCTCTGCAATTATTTTTTTTTTTTTTTTAATTTCTTCTGGTAAGTCTTCTTGAAACATTTATCTTCTCTTCTAGGAAACAAAATTTTGGCACCCTTTTTCCCTACAATAGCATTTCAGAAATGCATAAATTTCTTCTCGCAGGGCAGTTGTTTTTTTGACCTACTAATGATCACATACTTTGAGCTTCTGTCATCCAACATTATAGGAAGCTGCACCTGGAAGGGGGAGTTCTCACTTCCTTCCTGTGCCCTTAGCAAGGGCTGGTTATTACAGGGCTTGCCACTGAGTCATAATGGCCAGTCTTCGCAAACGAAGAACCGGGGAAGGTCTTTACACCTTCCAGCCTGCGCATTGGATTTTTTAGGTGAGACACAGTGTGCGCGGAACTGAGCCCACCCTTTAATCCTGAGGTTCATCTGCCGGGGCCAAGCGAGCTTGGACGGTGGCAGCGAGGTCCTCAGGACGTAGATGGATTGCCTTACAGGGCTAACGAGCTCCATCTGCCCGGGGAGTGTCCTAACTGGGAATTGAACCCGGATCTCAGCGTTGACAGCGCTGCGGTTTAGCCACTGCACCACCAGGGGCACTGAGTCATAGCTTGGTACTAAAGAGACATAACATTTTCGAAAAGAAAGTTTCTTGTTGGCTTCCCTTCCTGCACCAGGTCACGAAGGGATGGCTTGAACATAAAATGTTTACCTGTAACATGAAACTGCAATTTCTAAGTACAGCTCTCTGGTACTCTGATGACCAAGCCCTGTACATCATAACCCTCTTGTCATGAAACACAGTGTCAGAAGCCAAACCTCTGTAGGTTTTGACTTATTTAGCTGTGTTTTGTGGCCTGGCACTCTGGAAGATTCATTGTGATTTCAAACTTTTTTCCAGATATCACAGGGCACAGCCATGACCTGAAGCCACATTTTCTGCTTCCAGCAACAGCAGAGGAGCTACAGCCACCTGGCGCATTTGGACAACCAGAAGCACAGAATGTGAACATGCTGCTACAATCTACAAGTTTCTGGAGAAAACATACCCTTAAAGTAAACAAAATAATGAATACCAGCTGCCAAAGAAAATTAAGTCACTGATTTGGGACTGTTTAAGTATATCCCTGCTCAGGAAAGTCTTTAAGCAGGTGTTTAATTTCCACAAGAAGTTAAGCCCCACAAGCTAATGCTTTATACCGTTACACAAAGATTCCCAAGCCCAGACTCCCTCCTGTGTGGCAACAGCACATGAATGGCTCTGCAAGGTTCCCGTGTCTATTCCAGGCTCAGAGTAAATGTTTTCTGATTAGCATCAACACTACCTGTTTCATCTCCCCCCTGCGAGTGCTACACTTATTGGCTGCATCCTTCAGAGTAGCTTGGCTCACCTCAATAATCTTTCAAACCACACCATGAAGATTTCAAAAGGTTGGGTTTTAAGGAAAAAAATAAGCTTCAGAAGAGCCAGTAATCACAGAAGCTAAAGGCCCACCGAGAGTCAAAATGAATGAGCATTAAATCCCATAGCAGCCATCCTTTCAAAAAAATAACTTAGAAAGGTTATGGTTTTCTGATATGATTAGTGTTTTAATAAAACTCTTCCTAGTTTCAAAATCTGTCCTTGTAACTGTGCTCTTTTACTCAGATAATTTTTCATAAATTGATATTTAGTCAAAATTACTTGGTACTGCACAATATAAAGGGTCTAAGTAATAGGGAACCAGGCTAAAATATAATTAATTTCCCCATCTAAGAGAATGACCTTCATAATTCACTTCAGGCTTCACCTCCAGAGTTGTCATGGCTCATTTCCTCATTACCAAAATTAGATTTTAAAACACTACTGTCCTCCATAAAGTACACTTTGTCTCTGATTATAAAGAAAGAGAGAGAGAGAAGTACATTTAAAATTATTAGCTCCACATAAATATCCAATTGCATCAAATACAGGTTGGTGTACTTAGAATACAATGCTCAAAGAGTTAACAGTACAACAAAAACAGCTTGTAAATGAAACAGAAGGGAATGGAGAAATGCAAGGAAGGCTCAAAGGGGAGAATTAAATTAATAAATAAATTAATTAAAATTAAAATAATTAGCTATATTGACTTTTAGACAAGAACTGGATAGATACATCAAACATGGATCTGCAAGCAGTTGGACACATACTTGTACTTAAACTGTAAAACGAAATGAAGTCCTAGTGATTTCTGCGTCATTCAGAGAAATTTAGTCAGGAGGAAAAAAAAGCAAAATCTTCAACTGACATTATTTTACTAGAGAACTTAGGGGACTCCATAGAGCAGAAAACAGCTGAATGCTGCAGTTCATTTCTTGGTAGCTGCCACAACCTGCTGCAAGCTTGCAGGATGTGAGGCCTGTCTAGGAATATACATGTCTGGTTGGACGGTGATGATTGACTGCTGCAGTGATTTTACTGGACATTGCTTCACAAAAAGATGAGAAGGAAATCCAGATAGGGTATCCATTACTTATTTACAGAGATTACTTTGGGGGACTGACAGCCCAGGGTGCTAGTTAAATAACTGGCATCTAGGAAAATGATGCATCCCTCATTTACTTTGTTTCTGTTTGTTAAAATACCTCAAAAACCTTCAGGCACAGTGGTTTTAAACGATTAAATGTACTACTGATATTATTTAATCATGTCACAATTTGCATAGCTCTCTTAAAAGTAAACTGCTAGCAGTGTGTCAGAGTAGGTTAACACGGCAGAGGGAAGCACCGTGTTAATGTATAAAAACACACATGGGGCACTTGTGAACTGCAAGGGGAAATATGTCTGTTGCAATATCAGAAATGACCCAATATAGATTTAAAGGTAAGTATTGTAGAATATCAACCTGTCAAGCTATTCCTACAGTAACATGATAAAATTCACTCTGCACCTCACCCTCAGAAGCTATTACACTTGTCCAGTTGTTTATTCATTTCTTTGATTCACCTTTTTAAAAGAGGTTAGAGATTAATAGCCTGCCTCAGAGTCATGTGCTTAAACAAAAGCCTGGGAAGGAAATTCTTTCAAGCTTATTAAAATTCCTGCCATTTGAAAGTGGAAGCTCTGATAAAAACTTGTCAAAATCTGCCATAAAAATTGAGGCAAACGTTGGCAACTGACAATGACAAATTTTACCAGTTTAAGGAAAATCAATCCTTCTGTTTTCAAGTTATGAGAAAGTAGAAGGGGAAGAAAGGACCGCGAAAAGGTAGTGTGGTAGGTAATGCCAACTCCGAAACACCAAAATCTTGGTTTGATGGGCGGTTCTACGTAAACACCTTCAGCCCCTCTCTTGCATTTGCTACTGGGTTTCCTGGTCACCTGAAGAAAAGCGGTTTCCATAGAAACACTAGTATTCTGTCCTTAAAACACAACAAAGGCACACAGCGTTCATAAAGTGTACATTCAGTGGGTTTTAGGCACCCTGTGAGACAACATGAATATGAATAGAAACAACTAAAAGATGGCAGGATCTTGCCCTAGCCTGGACTATAGTCAGCCTTTTTCTTGCTCTCCTAGGCGAAAAAATTTGCAGTGATTTGAAAAACATACTTCAGCGAAGTTCTTCAACTGCCCTAACATCTTTTATATTAATTTTTTTAGATCTGCTATCTGCAAACACTAAGGACTGTCAAGACTTGCACTTCTTTTCCTCAAACCGTGTTTCTCACGTTGCTTAAACTACCCTGGAGAAAGCCAATCTTGATGGCCTATTTGTTCATTTTTTAATTTTAATTTACGTGGATTTGAGGGAGCATTGTGGAGCTGAATATAAAGGATTTTTTTTTTAATCTTCAAGTATCTGGAAGTGTAGTTCAGCTTACAGTTGCCAGAGTTTGCTTTCAAACTGGAAACAAAGATAATGGAAGTTGTCTTGCAATTGAAGAAAACATGACTACAGCAAGAATTAGGGAACTGGAAAACACTGGAGCTAAAAATTCAAAGGCTGGAGAGCAGTGAAAGTGTTGCAATTACTGTATCTGCTGTACCACTACGAGGCCTTACCGACAATAAATCTGACCTCCTTTTACAGCTTGTGGTATATGCTCTGGGTAGATTACTTCTGGGCAAAGCAAGGTCACAATAGCTTTGAAACTGATGTTGAAAATGTGTTAAATATGCATCCATCTCATCCTTAATTACGCCTCTATTACATGCCTCTTTTCTAGTTCAATCCAGTGCTCAATCCTCTCTTCTCCCTGATCTTCTCCCATGCAACCACTGTCTTCCCAACTGTCATGATTTTATCACCAGTGTTGAAAGATCTTTTTTCTTAAGCTGTGAACACTTGGACTCCCATGGTGTATTTATGCAAATTGGAGATCTGATTGATTTTGTGGGGTTAGCGAGACTTAAATGAGAACAAAGCCTGTGAAAGGGTACTAGGCTTCTCGCCCTGCACTCTGAGAACACGGCACAGTGCCACAAACGCTGGTACATTATGTGGATGCACAGAGGACAGGTAATTCAAAAAAATCTTCTACCATATTTTTTGAAGTACTCATCATACAAGCAATTTGCAATTGCAAACATTTCCAACAGTTTCTGATTTTACAATTGAATTTTATCTCATTATTGAAATGCTTCTCCTCCTCTTCTCCCTTAACTTTTTATGGTTCAAATCCTACTTGAATTTTTTTCCTCCTCAGTATATCTTTTCACATCAAAATCCATTTTATTGGGAAATAAGAAAGCAAATCGGGAATGAAATGGAAGGGCAGTGAAGAAGTGCAACCCTGTAAAGGTTTAATCTCAAACTGAACATGTACTGGTTAATAAACAGCACAAGGAAGGCTGAGAAATGTGAAGAAATAAGTGACACAAAGTGAAAGTAAGTTTAGCAGTCCATGAAATCTGTGGATTTAAACAGGTTTCTACAGTGACCAGAGAAATAGGAAAGGACAATCTTATTACACTCCTCTAGTCCCAAAGGCCAAGGCAGATGTATCCATCAGGTCATAATTTCTGACCATAAAACTTTGCTTGAATAAAATCCTGCATGTGACCTTCATACATATTGCTGCCCTACAAACCTCTGCTACTCTACAGCTGAATCCCATTTAGTTATGACTCACTGCCTTATTTACTTCACTGATCACAATAAGCTTTCAAAAGCCATTACGAAGGCTCAAGTTGGTGTCTGTAAGCATACTCTGGTGACTAACCTGAATGACAAAAAGGTTGGTTTAAAAAAAAAAAAAAAAGGAAAGAAAAATAAGCTTCTCATATATATGATTGCAATAGGAAAATGTGTCTAAAAAGTGGATTTCAAAAAGCATCAATCAAATCTATTTGTTATGTATTTTAGCTTATAGAAGAAAACACTGCATTACTCTAGAGTTATTATTCAAGATCAGTAAAAATGTCATATTGTAAAAAAAAAAAAAAAAAAAAAAGGAGAAAAGACTAAGATAAAAAAAATATCAGCACTAAATGAAAAGAAAGTGTTTGCCATGAGCTTTAAAATATTGCCAGTGGATCTCCAAGAACTATACACATTTTTGGACATGGGTCCTGCTGAGCTCTGATTACCCTCCAGATGCTGTGGATGCCCCAAGCACTGTAAACTCCTGCAGAGTTTGCTCTATAACTCCTGGTGTGAAAGTGGGAATAGCAACATGAGGGCTGTAGAAACCGTGCTGCCCAAGGAGGTAGATTTGCACAAAACAAAGCATTACCTCTGGTTCAAGCTACCAAAGCTACTCCTTCCCTCCACTTGCCACAAAAATGCACAGGCTATTGAATATTTTATACTAGCCATTCAGCAAATGAATGAGCATCTTTTTAATGATAAATTAGAACTGGAGAAAATAGCAGGTTTTGAATGATAAAATTTAAACTTTAATTATTAGTGTATTGAAGTAAGCATAAGAATAATAAAAGCAAAAGGAAGGTGAGAGAACAGGATGATTTTCTGACAAACGAGAAAAAAAGTGTTACATTTATTTCAACCAAATTTCGCCGTGAAAGGAAAAACAGTCCATTAGAAAGAAATATAGAAACAAGACTCTTATAAAGAATAATTACAGTTTAAGTATATTTAGAACTCAAAACCTTTGGAAGGCCTATCCCACTCCTATTTAAATACTGCTGTAAATTGAAGTCTCACAGGAAAGGAAGTAAAGTTTATACTAATATATATTATTACCACTAGTATGGATCTGGCATCATAATTCCTTGTTCCATAGTGCCAAATTACTGACTTGCTACCATGCAAAAACTGACTGTCCCTACTTCCTTCAATGACTATACAGAGAAAACTTAAACTCCTATTTTCCCTTTGTGGAACCCAACATGGGAACAGCACAAAAAGGCCAGCCACAGTGTTCTTTTATTCACACACAAATATTTTGAGACATTCATTAAAGAGTACTTTGATTATTATGAAGTATTTTGTATTGAAGAAAGAAAGATAGAGCAGAAGGAACATACCACGTTAGACATTTCCACGGGTGTGTGTCACTGTGACATCTCAGCAGCTGGGCTGCAGCTTCCACAGGGGCACTAGGTGCACCATCTACATGCTTCAGCCATCCTTCTCAGCCACTTTCTTCCTTTGCAAACACTCCCCTGTGTGTGTCAGGCTGGAGCTATGCATGTCTGGCCATACACTTTACTGGTTTTTACACTGGGCTTGCCCTGGACTTGCCTCCCCCGCTCACTGGGCAACCTTAACCTCATCCCATCTTGGTGGGTTTCCATGCTCCCTCGTGATGTTGACGTGGAAGCATGAATCACACAGTAAAACATCTGCATTACTCTGACTGTTGGCCCTTTCTGACAGAACATATACCAAAGGGAAGAACAGTTTCCCTAACTTAAAGAATATCGTCTCCTATTTCTGTGCACTAAAACACGCCTGTAAACTGTTCCTGAGGGCATTTCCAGTGATATTATGGGGCATGTCATTCACAGGTCTTCTAGGATAAAACCACTCAGCTTTGTTATAGTATGATCACTCCAATCAGAACTGTTAATGAGATGCCCAAAGGTAGAAATGGAAGACATTTAAGGGCACCATAATAATTTAGAAAAACAGCAGCTGATCCTCTCATATTATTTATCCTTATATCCCCAAATCATTATGAAGTGTTTGAGTATTTATGTTTAAATTGTTTGGGAGTTACTTGCTAATTTCACTAATTTAATGAAACAAAAGAAATAGTGCATGCTGTCCATTAGGGGATCATTATGAAAAATAACTTTGTAAGTATTTCCTCTCTGTCTTGTTTTATGAGGTTTTTGCTCATGTCTTCTTGGTTTTTTGAAATTCACAGTCCTAGGCAATTTTTTTTTACCTTCTCCATTGATGAAAGTAGGCAGATTTTAGACAAATTTACACCCATTTTAAGTTATTACTATGGGTTTAATGCTTTAAATTAGCTTTTCTCACAGGATATTCTGTAGTTTAGACGATACGGAAAACGTCAAAACATTAAAAAAACCTAGGCATTGTGAACTAAAACAAAGCAAAATGTCAAGCAGTTTATATAAAAATAATTACAACAAATTATAATATAATAATAAGTAAATAGTATAATTGTTTGAATATTAGGTTCTGCCTGATAGGAAAGGCCATAGTACCTCAGAGTTAATATTTTTACGATTCCAAAGAAGGGGTCATGCTAGCATGAAAAAGGCAGGTTGGAGAATACTGAATGTCATACCCATTTAAAAACATGAGATTTAGCCTTGTTCTAGTATATCTTTTAGAAACAGAAGACAAAAATGGCCTGAGTGTTTAAATGAACCTTTTTTCTGGAGCTTAGTACAGTGCATTTTTGCTAAGTGTTTGTCCAAGGAATAAACAATGTAATGTGACAGAATTAGAGTGGTCCCCTTTTCTGCTACTAACGCTTGAAAGAAATGCAACTGAGAGCAAGAGACAAGCAACATAGAGAGCAAAGAAGAAAGGCAGGAAACTGGTGCAAAATAATTGTAACATTACACTGCAGCTTATGCCTCTGTTCAGTAAATCAAAAGAAAAGACGTTAACTGTGGTAAAACAGTTCAACAAGAAAAATACACACATGCAAGAGACAGAACCTTTGTTTTTCACTCAGATTATTCCAAACAAAACACAGGACACTTTAAAGATAGTGAATATGATGCTTGCTAGGCATGTAGCTGTATTTGACCATGTATTTACAAGAAACAGCTTTTACTGGAAAATACTTTTTTGAAGTCTTCAATATCATAACAGACCTTTGACCCCCACACAGATGGTAATGAAATTTATGTCAAACCTGCTCCCTTCACATTTCAAACGTTGACCATACCAAGATATTTTCAACAATGACAAATATAACTTTTGCATAAAATAAGTAATTGAATCTTGAACTCCTTTGGGATGTTCTACTTTACTGGACACTCCTACTTTCTTTAAGTTGGAAGTAATAAAGGTGCTAAAAACACCATTTTGTGGAATAATTTGCAACTAATCTACCACAATGATAAAGAAAATTAATCACTAAGTTTCAGTGTTAATCAACGCTAAGCACATAGCATCAGAGGCCATTATCCGTCCTGGATTAATTGAAAAAAACCCCACAAACAAACCCTAAATACAAATAGCGTAGAAAGTATCGTTAAAAAATTTAGTTCATATACTAATTTTTCCATCTGAATTCTAAAAGTATCAGATAGTTTCATTTTTTATGTTAGCCTTTTCAGACTGAAAGAGATTGAATTGATTCTAAGAGGAATACTTTCAAAATCATGTCTTTTTCTGCATCAGCCTTATCAAGCACAGACTGCAACAGTTCCCATTACACAGGTCTATCCACTTGTGAAGTTTGACAGAACAAAATAATTACTGAATTCTCAAAAATTAAGAAAGCAATTGGTAAAAACCACTGTCATATAAGCATTAAAACCCTTATCATTAGCATCGTCCTGTCAATAGTCCATTGAAGCCAAATTGGTATCAATCTCTGACTTCCCAAATAGTGAAGTAACTATTTGCATACTTCCCTTAAATCTCAAGTGTCAATACATAGCCAATAAGGATATGGAAAATCATCGAAATTTTGTTTTGTTGTTAAGAAGAGTTTAGTAATATACCTAAATTAAGTATCTTTTGCATCTCAGACAAAAGTTAGTACTCCAGAACAGCAAAAAAATAACAAATGCTTACAAACCAAATTTGAGTCCATACTCCTCATAGCTGTCTTTCCAGACAACTGCTCGGTCATACCAGTGATTTACTAATCCAACTCAGAGAGATTTCAAATATTATGTTCTGTTATTATCCTACATCCTATCATCACAGGAGCCCAAAGCAACAACATCACCCCTTGTCCAATAATTGGGGAATGACAAAGGACAGACTAAGCACAAAATCATATAAGACTCAGGCAACTTTCTGAGTGATCAGGTTATCTCTAATCCCTCCTTTAAAATTGGAAACTTTTTCACGTGCGTGGGCTGAAAAGGTTGTCCACACAACAACTTTTGTTTTCCAAATAAGTGCCATTAATTGCATGAAATTAAACCAAAAAATAGTAGGAAGAAGTCAAAGGCTTGACAATAACTCCAAAGAGGTCTGCAAGAAAGGAAAGATGTAGGCAAAAAGACTTCTCTCCCACATTCCAACAGCCTATACTTACAAAATGGATAAATGACTTTATAGCTTTAAGTCACTAGACCTACACAGATCAAAGTAGCTAAATCCAAAATTAAATGCAATATTTGATATTTCATAGAAAAACAAGCCAACAAAAATTACAAATTCTCACAAAGCTAGGTACTATCACAGTAGTATTTTGCAAGTCACTGCATAAACAACAGCAGGAAATCTCTTTTGTTGTCCTACCTTCTTGAACTGCCTGAAAAGGATTGTTGCCATCCACAAATGTCACTGAACATGTGATTTTCTCCGTTTGTAAGATTTCATCATTCTGGTTGAGATCAGCAACTGCCATTCGAAATACTTCCTCATCTTTTTTGGCAGATTCATCAAAAATTGCCCCTGTGAGGGAAAAAAAAAAAGAACAAAAATCACATTGCACCTTTCACCTCCAATATCCCAAAAGGATTAATCGTAAGTACTGAAAATATTTTATTCTATAACATCATCCCTTCACTCACTCCTGAAGAGCAGTTATCTCAACATAAAGCCCAGAAGCTACTTCACAATATACAGAATTTCTACATTTTGAGAGAATCTAAGACATAAATTGAAGGGAAACATTGATACCATGCAAGACTAAGACTAAAATGGTAGCAGCACTGGGAAAATGACATAGAATTGACACCCATGCTCAACAGACAGGTCAGCAGTCAAAGTAAACTATTTCGGGTGTAATACTCATCAGATTTGTAAAACAACTTTGAGTCAATTCAAAGTCAGTAAGTTAAGTTTAAATGGTTAATTAA
Organism: Empidonax traillii; assembly: GCF_003031625.1. Lineage (NCBI taxonomy): Eukaryota > Metazoa > Chordata > Aves > Passeriformes > Tyrannidae > Empidonax > Empidonax traillii. The sequence continues at coordinate 249,797 of NW_020955624.1, read as the reverse complement.
AATAAGTTCTGCCTTTAAAAATCTAACAGAAAGTGACTGTTCTGCCTATTTCTCCACAGCATGTAAGCAGAACATTGTAAACAGAGAACAGTTAAACTCAAGTGGAGCCGTAGAGTGAGAGTGCTCAACCCTCAGACAACCAATTCTTCAGGTGCCTTGAAAAGAACTCCAAGACTAATACAGAGGTTTTAGCTCTTTTAAAATCTTTCTTTAAACTATAGTGTCACTTTTAGCTTAATTAGTTTCCTATTATTTTACATTTGCTTCTTGTATGAATTATTAATGCAGAGATGGCGCAAATTACACTGTTACGGTCCTATGAAGAATGCTAGATTGTTTAAAACCTTAAAATCAAGGCTCTTAGATTTTCAAGCACTTCTAAAGCTTTCATTTCCAGGCAGTAGATTAAAGATACAGAAGAGATGCTTCAAAACAGACTTTTGAAAACTGTGATTTATTCTTGAGTGTCTGTTGTCAGTACAAAACTCAACTAAGGCAGTGTATGTGTCGAGGCAGACAAAGATAACAGAAAATGCTCATCACTGATTTCAGATAAACACCTGCAATCAGTGCTGAAAAGAACTAAAGAAGATTAATTTACAGGAAATTGCTACTTTAAGATAAATAAACTTTATACACAGTGTTTACTGAGCTTTTCCCACTGACCTCTGACACTCATCTCCCTGCCAGCACCACTCATCCTCCATGAGCATCATCTTTTCCTACAATCTGACCGCTTTGACTCCAGCATTTTCCCTCCTGAAGCTGCTACCATCTGGAACAGCTGTTCTTTACCTCTCCACCTCATTCACCTGTCATCTCAGTGCAAATCTCAGCTGAAAACATTCATTTTTCTCTCTTGTCCCCATTTCAATTTCCCTTGTTTTATTTAGCTCCATAAAGCAAACCTGCACATGGCAGAGAATACACTTGGTATGCAAGATGCTGCAAACCGTGTCTTCTCCACAAGGACAGCTATTTGTGTATCCATGTACTATTTAAGGGTACAAGAGACTTTGTCCAATATATAACTTAAAACATGTTTCTAACCTCATGGAACTCAAATCAAACTCCACACATTTTGGAGTTACACCTATACTGATGACAGTGACATAGCCCAGCAAACATCCGAAGGAACAAATTTACATGGCTACTAAGTACCAAGGGTAAAATTAAGAAAAAAAAATTGGAAAATAATTAGAGTAATTAGTCAAATTATATCTCTGTAGAGTAATTCTGCAGCAATTGCCATACTGTAAAGAAATGAGCATGCATAGATTTCATGCACACGCACAGGGCAGCTGTCGACTGTGTTGCAGAACAAACAGCACGGCAAAACAAAGACCTTCCAGCCAACATTGCAGAGTACAGCTTCTTATTCCACAGATGGGAAGTGTCATCTTAAGCATGGCTTTGTCCCCGAAATACTTCAGGTCATTTATTGAGTAGAGGATACAGAAAAGTCCCATGTATCTAGTTTTCTTTTCCACATGTCACAAAAATCCACTTCTGCCACACAGCCCTTCCACTGGCCAGCAGATGGCTACTCCCAAGACAATGCTGGACTGGGGAATGCATTAAGTTTCTCAGCAGATGAACCTTCTTGAGGGTCTTTTCTCTTTCTTTCAAACACAGGTATTCCTAATAAACGCCTATGCTTTTTCTCTCGTTTCTCAGCCTGAAACAAATCCTACCTTTGACAGCATTTGAATGTATAAGGAACTGGATTAGATGAAACTCCATTGCTGTCTTCACAAATGACACTCTTTCTCACTTTAGTACAATTTCTACACTTTTGCTCTGACCACTGCTCATTTCACTTAAGGCTCCATGTTTCAGACACTGATTTCAAAATATCTCCTATAACCAAAACTGTATTGGATATTTTAAAGAAAATACCTCACAGAAACAGGATGTTACACGTGTTCTAGTATAGGAGTATCTCCATAGGTAAAACAAATAAATACATAGGTGAATTGTAAAAAAAAAAATCATAGCTCCTGCCTGAGCATCCTAGCAGGAATTAGATTGTCCTCCTTCAGAAACTCAAGCTTTATTCATTACAGTATCTAACTTGGCTACACAAAATACTTTTAAAGATATAATAAAGATTACACTGTTCCTTTCAGGAGATGGCAGTGCACAGTAGCACGTGTTACACTTCAAACAGTGTTAGGATGAATTCTATTACATAATTGATTCTAAAAATTTAATTTCAATTGTTAAATAAAATTGGAAAACTAAAACTAAAAGAAAATCAAGACACACACAGCCCCCCCGAAAAATTTTCAGATTTTTTTTTTTCATATATAAAATTTTATGTCTCTGTTTCAGCTGCCATGTCTCTAAATTAACAGGGGTGGGAGTAACAGATATTATATTTGTGGTTTTTTCTAAAAGAAAAGCCATTTTAATGAAAAGCTCAAAGGCATTGTTTGGATTGTGCTAACATTGCTGGAATATTTTCCTTTCACTGTGGTTTCAGGAATTATCCTCTGGTTGACAGGAGCGATCTTTCTAATCTGCAACAGGCATATCAAATTTTTTACATCTAGCTCAATACATGGCCTTTAACTAAAGGTTAACTTTAATATTATGTATGAGGTATGATTTTCTTTTGTTGCCGAGGCCTGAAATCACACTAAAGTTTTTATCTGTATTCTTTCAAATACAGTCATTTAACTAAGTCAAACAACCCTAAATAAAGGGTATCAGACCCAAAAATTACTTCCACAGTGAGACATATATGCTTTCTCATATCCTCATGTATAGCTGCAAATGAGAGAATTGGAATGACTGCAAACTTATGTGGAGTACTTGCCTAAAAGGAACCCTTCTGGCTATAAGAAAAATTGTTTCAGAAAGTAAACAGCTGAGGAGAAAAGGTAAATTACTCCTACAGATACTGTAAGACACTCAATGTCCAGAAAAATGATGCAACAACACTATTTACAAAGGAAGAAATTCTTCAAAATTATACAAGAGTAGATGCTGTTCATTTCTCTTCCACTCCCCTGCTCACCTCAGCTGGAACTGGCTTCACATTAAACATGTCATTTCTAACTATACTCAAGGAGCATTCCCATGATTGCATCAGGAGCCTACATGCTGACACAGCAACTACTCTGCACCAGTTTCCCCCTCCTGTTTTATTAGCATGTCATTACTTTCGGCTTTATTTTAGAATGCGGATGAGGACAGCACAAACGCAATTCTCCATCGGCTTTGTAAAAACCCTCAGCACATCAATAACATCCTGTGGCTTAGCAGGGAATTCTTTGCATTTAACTATCTCATTTGCACTCAGCCATGTGACCAGAAATCTGTCAATTTAATATAGGCCAAATCAGACAAATGTTCAATAAGTTCAAATACCAATAACATGATTGGAAAGGCTTTTCACAGATCTCTCAGACTACTGACCCACACACACAAAAAATAGAATCCCAATTAGGTATCAGCTATTTCTAGAGTGATTTCCTCAGCCTAGTGGGATCAGCCTAAAAAATGTAAAACTGGGAGAGAAGTGCACCATGACTGCGAGGATGAAGTGAGAAAAGATTTAAACCAGTGTTCATCTTTCTATTGACTAAGAAAGGACAAAGCTCCCTGCTTGCAGTGTTCTCAAGTATTATAATTTTATTACCTATGAAAGTATGACATTTCTGGACATCAGTGCCCCATATTGGTCACAGAAAATTAAGTAACTCGTTTCAAAGGGGAGGAAAAGTACATGGATTAAATGCCACTGTGTATTGAGGTCAAAGTTCAGTTTCAGCACATGTTTGATTTCATTTTCTAATATTGCACACACATACCTCACCAAAAAAAGCTATATACACTTTTCCCAGTTATTTCCCACTTCACAAGTCCAGGAATTTTTTGAGAGAAAAGGAAGAAATTGGGGTAGTGTATATGTAGGAACTTTTTGAGGAACTATCTCACGTTCTCAGTAGTTGTTGATTCTATGAAAATTCTTTGTCCCACTCATATTGCCAACCTGGTTTAGGGACTGAATCCAATTCAACTGTATTTTCCCAACTGCTGCTATTGAATTATTATTCTGAATGAGAAACTTTACACAGTTGCTGGGAGAAGGGTGGTCATGCTGTTAATGCTCAGAATTGGAAGTTGAGAGTTTTGACTTCTCATGGCAAATCTCATCTAAGATGTCCTTCAGATCCATGAGCGCATTGCTACAGACATTAATTTCTGGGTGCCTAAATTAATAAGATTGGTATTTGAGATCCTCAGATACATTGTAGATTAAAATCTCATGTTATTTCCAGGCCATGTGAGTGTCTGCTTGGGGAAATTTGTATAAAATCCATTCATTTTTAACTCTAATGGCAAAAAAAAAAAAAAAAAAAAAAATTAACTCAAATGCTCAGCTCTTACCACATACTATCATATCTGATTTAATGAATATATGCATATACAACAGGGACTTGACATGTTTGAGAGCAAGGTTGCACTAATGTAGGAATTTAGAAAGTTACATACACAGACCTTCCCTTGCGCATGCAGCTGCCCTTACCATGGTATTCACCATGCACTAAAAGAGCTGGACCCTACATTTCATTGTGACACATTTAGAGCTGCTGTTAAGTTTCTCTTTTGACGGATAGGCAGTCGAGTACATACAATCACATCTTGATTTCGTCAACACAGGGAAAAAAGCATGCTTTGCCTTTCTCTTTTAAGTTGACTAAGTTTCAGAAACCCTTTGGAAAAAGCACAGTAAGTTTAATTTTGTAATTGCAGCATAAAGACAATTGAAAGCCTCCACCCCTCCTGTATCAGGAGGGAGTTCCCAGCAGATGTGTCCTCAGCCACCTCACACGTCACACTGCAGATGTGAAGCATGGCACAGGGCTTGGCCGCTGAGCCCCCCAGCCCTTGGGGAACCACAGTTGGCTCACCCGGGGCCAGCGCGGGGCTTTAGCTCAGGGCAGAGCCAATCCTTTGCATCTGAAATTGTCTGCCTCATGTGTTTGCTCCCCAGAGGCTCCCTACCCTGCACCACAGGGATCTTGGCACCAGAGTGCATCTAGGTCAAGCTGAAATTTTTGAAAACAGTACTTGTTTGTTCATTTTAATTTTTCAAGACTTTCACAGCTCCCATGATGATGGTGAAAGAGACAGCAGGTTAGACTGAGGAGCACCTGCATTAACTCCTACTGCAGAGGACATGATGTCCCCCTGCCCATCAAACTGTAAAGTAAGATTTCTCTTTCTACTTTATATATCTCTTACTTCTATCAGCACATTAAAGACACTGAGCAGTACATTAGCACATATCTTCTGCTACTTATCATCAGATACATAAAGAAAAATTAAAATAGTCAGCTTCACAAAATGTATTTGTCAACACTAAATCTACACATACACATGGAAGTTCTACTTGTGACTTTAAGCAGTACAGATGAGACCAAAAAAACTTCAGTACAGTTTCTGGATTAACACTGATGCAAGATTGCTCAAGTAAAAGATGCATCAGGCCCACTGTCATTTTTTTAATGGACTTTTGTAAAGGTCTGCTTCTAATAAAGAAGGCTGAATGTTTTTCCAGATCGTGAGCAATGTCAGTTTCCCTGAGATCAGAGACACTGGCTGACCATACATTACAAATGATTGCATACAGTTTGCTGCTATCCCCAAAACACATTCTTTAAACAATCATCACAGTTGCACCCACTTCCCATGTAATAATAAAAAAAGTAAAATTATTAAGTACAAGGTCCACACATAATCAGAAAACGTAGAAAAAACCCAAGCACCCCAAAACAAACCTCTCCGCATTATTTTCTAGGGAAGCCACCCTCCCTGAGAATCTTGCAATCTAGTTCTGCAATCTGGTGGATATATATAAACTATACATTACTGGTATTTAATGAATTAGGGAAGATATTCTTTTTTGTTGGATGCAACAATTAAATCAGAGATTAAAGAGCTGGATTGGAGAAGGAAAGAGTTTTCCCTAGTCACACCCAACTTTAGCAAATGTTTTGAATGTACAGACCTAAATTTAGGCCTATGAATAATCTATCTTAAGCCACACCTTGAAATGAGACTCTTTGCTGACCTTAATAGAGTGCTGTCAACTTTGTATGGCACCACTTACTCAATCACAGCAGAAGACATCTCTGCTCAGTCTAGGAGAGCAACATCATGAAAGCACCTAGTCCCTTTCTGTTTCTTTTGTAAGTACTTAACCCCATTCTCAGTGCAGCTAAACAACTGGAACATCATGTAAGTGATACAGCAACTACTTCCCTTTGTTGCTTTTAATTTTCTAAGCTTTAAATATTTGGAAAAAAAAAAAAAAGGTGAGGAGGAATTTTACAGTGTTTCAATCTGGGAATTGCTAGAGGCAAAGTCTGTTTAAAATATAAAGAAACTCAGCAAGTCAGAAAAGTGCAGTTATCGTCAAAACACAGAAAAGATTCTCCATACTTCTGCTGAAGCATGGTTGTTTTTTGGTGTTCCAATCTTGCAGTAAAATAACCAGTACAGTTCTACTTGGTTTTGAAAACTGATACTGGTTTTAAATAATTTGACTTAAGGAGGGTATCCCACTGTATTGCACCCTTTTTTTTTTTTTTTTTTCTCTGTAGAGTATACTACCAAGTTTTGGAAGTATTAAGGTGGCTTAACAGGTTGATCAAGTAAATAAAGACTCCACTTTTTAGGCTCTGAATGTAAATCTGAACAGATTTACATAAAATGAAAGCCAATGCTTCAGGTACTGTATGCCAAACCTGTTAATTATAAAGCAACACAGAATTTCTAGAAAAGATGAAACACACAAGCCTGAACGTATAGAATCAATTGTCTTTGTGCTGCCTTAATTTAATTTGAATACGATTAGAGGCAGTCTGGGGCCAGTTCAAGTGGACACAATAAGTTCCGAAGTTCTGTGGAGCTCAGGAAATGCTTACAATTACTGCTCTGACAGTTTGCACACTAGATTTTTTTTTTCCTCAGTGTATTTCTATTGCAACATTGTGGATACACATAAACTGTCATTAGGAATTCTGTTCACACTTGGAAAGAACAGACTAAAATCTTATCCCCCTTATTTACACTCTGTGTTGGGCCCATATGCACAAGCATAAACTCTTTCCAATCACTGCTGAATTATTTTAAGTTCATCCTGACAATACTTCTAAGAGTTCTTCAGTTCTAAACCATCATTTTACACTTATATTTAATATAGCAAATGGTCTGATTTGTCAAAATTGCCTGCTGAGTCCTGTTAATCTAATTTAAATAACAGTTGTTATTTGCCAATCCTTTTTTGTGATGTGTTATTGTTGGCTAGAAAGTAGAAGGGAGAGGAGGACAGAGGGAGCAGGCGGCAAAACATTGGGGTCCTACCAGGAAATTCATTTCATGGAATCATAGAACATCCTGAGTTGGAAGAGATCCACAAGAATCATTTAAGTTCAATTTCTGGTCCTGCACAGAAGAGCCCCATGAATCACACCATGTGGCATTTATTCAGGATTTTTTTTTTTTTGTGAAACATATAATTAAAGGCATCTAAAAAGTCAATTCCAGAAAATCTCCTAGTAAATAATAAAGTCCCTTCTCAATTGCTCTATGTTCTCATTAACTTAAGTGATCCTCAAGGAGAAAAGGAGTGTAAAAACTACTATATCAAGGGAATAACAATTGACATACATCTTGCTTTCCTTTTTTAAAGCCAACTAATTGATTGTGCAAATTAGAGAGCCACAAAGAATTTGTTCCTGCAGATTGAAAAGTACTGCGCAAACACCTGTTGTGGCAGGGGAGACTGCTAACTACTTTGGTAAATGCAGCAGGGCACAAAATTATCAGCATATAAGCAATACATTTTATACACAATGTACCTTTCACAGAATAAGAAGATATCTTCTGTGCACTGCTCCACTATAAACTTGATGTGGTGATTAACTACAGTGATAATATCTTCACATTCATTATGCAACAAATGAGCTGATAATAATGAGAAGCTTTTTATGATTTCTATCATATCTATAACTATCAAGTTAGGGTCTAGCTGTGAAAAGCATCTGGTTTCATAGATATTCTTGCCACATTATTAATATCCCATGCAGAAAAAGTTAAAGTGACGATCATAAATTCACTGAATGGTATCCGCATTCTTGAAAAAAGATAAAATTAAAAAACAATCAAAGCATTTTCAAAGCTTCCTTAACTCTGGTTTAGAACCAGAGCAAACACAGATTCTATACACTATTTCACTGGTTTTATTAGCCCTTACCTGATAATGGAAGAACACTTTACAAAGCAGTGTCAACCAGGATGACTGCATCCTATAAAATCTCCTACACTATTAAGCATTTGTCATTGCCTACTGTCTTCCACTCTTATAATTATTGCTCTGCCTCTATGTGCAATTCTGCTTTGTAATTTTTGAAAGACAAACCAATGATTTAATTAATCAAATGATGCAGACTGCTAGGTAGCGATGAAGGGAAGATACTGCCAAACCATTTCTTTATGACATGAAGCAGCTGCAGCACCTTACTCCTCTAGCAGCTGAACTTTGTGGAGAATGAGACTACCAATATGGTAGAGATGTCGTTAAGACACAAACATATGCCTACATACATACACATAGACATTAAAGTGCAAAGATTACAGTGTGACATTTTTCTGGAGGGCATTCTTCTGCTTTTTCCTTCTTATTTCACTTTGAAATTCCACAAGCCTTTTGCTGCAAATAGTTTTAATCACTTCATGCAGTACAGCAGCCTGTCTTACAACACTAGAGACACTAAAGATAGGTTATTTCTTAAATACCACACAGTATATGGAATTTAGCCTCCTAATCACTGTAAAAAAATAAGACAGAGGTGCTGAGTCAACATGCCATAGACTCACAGAACAATTTGGGTCAGAAGAGATCTTTAAAGACCATAGGCAGGGACACCTTTCCCTAGATCAGGTTGCTCAAAGCCCTGTACAACCCAACCTTGAACATATCCAATGATGGGGCATCCACAACATTTCTGGGTATCATTGAGAAGTACAGATAAATACCCACTAAATATACTGCTTTTAAAAATCTGATACAATGTGTAGTGATATGAATGCCATGGTTAAAAATTGAATAAGAGGTAAGAAAACAGTAATGAGAAACTGCTATGTGTCTTACTGAAGATGCAAAGGTAGACTCTGAAATTAGGCCTTTTCTTAAACAGCTTTTCTATTCTGCTGGAGGAGAGGTATTCAGCAAATTTACACATAAACTTGGTATTTGAATACAAATGGGAGAAACCAAACAAAATACTCTCAGAGTAGCCCATTTTCTTGCCAAGGCAGGAAAGGATGGTCTCATTAAATGCAATTTACATTCTAGTTGAAAATTAACATACATAACTTCTTCACTCTTTTTTCACAGAAGATAACAAACCTGGAACAATCGATTTCAGATTTCAACACAAAAACCATATAAAAAATTGACCCAAGAAACAGTCACTTTTCAAAGCTGGTACAAATGACCTTGTTTCTACTAACAAGTTTCTTATTTACTTCTGTGAACAGATTTTGCTGAACTAGTATTGTTCCCCCTAATTATAAAATTTTTATTCTATCATTTCGGTAAAAGGACAACTTATGGTGCTCTGAAATTTTCTTCCCAAATATTCAGGACTATGGGTTCAAAGTGCCTTCATGATCAAGGACACTGAATACCTAAATTCTTTGTAATTTTCATATTAGAAGATGTTGCCATATTGTCTTTGTAGTTCTTCAAGTTTGAAAACATAATTTCTACTTTCTCAACTTATAATTTACACATATGTATAAAAAGCAGACAGAATATATCTATCAGATTAGGTGAAGCTTTTATTTCAAAAATTTTAGTCAATAAACTCCGGTAATGATGTTTCTATTTTCGAATGGGCAAAATAAGAAGTGGAGAATAAGAAAAGCTTAATGTCATTCTGTATGAGACACTAAAATATGACCAAAAAGTCCTGCTTTCAATTCCTTCAATTCTCTGCTGCAATTGAACTTCACCCTTTGTTTTACTAACCCTAGAGTTCTTCAGTAATATAAAGTTCTTGAAAATTATAATGCTGTCATATGAAATGCCTCTGAATTTACATTTCCCAAAGCCTCACTGCAAGTCAATTAAATCTAGTCAAGTTCTTCTAAAGAGTAGTTTCCAGGCTGCAATAAACGATTTTAAAAAAAGAAATTACAGACACGACAGAACCTCTGTGAGAAATTAAGAACAACTGTTTTTTCCACTGGATTCCATAATGTCAACCTCCAGGTCCGCAGTTGCTATAAACTTAAATCACCCCAAGAACCCCAACATTTTTCAGACACTAGCCCTGACCTCTGATTTTTTTAATGAAATACGGAGCTATATATTTAGTTTAAGTTATCACCTGTCAAGAGGAACTTATAAAAAGCCATATGCAAGTGAATAATTACATTCCCATTTTAGAGATTAAGCAATGTTAAGAAGAGGTAAAGTAACTTGTTCAGACACTCCATAATTAGTTGCCTGTCGAAATTAGAAGAATCTAATAAAAAACTGATTATTCAGAGTAACTGTCTTTATTTCAATCACTTAACACATGTAATCTCGAAACACTGATATTAAAATAACAGTAAGTGTGCTATTATTATAGATCCCACTTATCTGAAAAATTCATCAAAAAAGAGGTTTGGTTTGCTTTTTTGGTTTGGAGAGTTTTAAAAGGGGAAGTTCAGAGTTTTGGTTTGATTTATTGGTTTGTTTTGTGGTTTTTTTAGTGAAGCAGCTGTAAACTGAAGGTGACAAAAACACGTTTATTGTCTTCAAAATCATTCTAACTTGAACAGACTTGATAACCAGTAATCTATGCAAAGACTTTCTTTCAGATTTTAAGATTAGAAAAATTTAGATTAGGAAAAAAAAATAAAAGCTGGGAAGTGGAAAAATTAAGATAAATTTAAATAGAAAAAACCTCCACCCAACCAAGAAAAAATATTGTGTCATTAAAAATATTCAAGTTTAAATGTGCAATGTAAAGACGGAACACGAATTAAAAAATTCCAGAAGTGATATTGTGAAGGGATAAAAATTTTTCTTTTTACTGCATCATCTCTATTGAACAATTTCAGTTTGTGAGGAGCCACCCAAAGTGAGAGAGAAGCATTTTGAAAGCAACCAGTTATAGCCAGCAGATCATTTTGAGAAAATTTTCCTATTAGTTTACAAAAGCGATAAAAAAAAAAGAAGTGAAAGTCCCGCTACAGTAAAAAATATGCTTTCTTTTTAGCAAAGCACTACTATAATCTAAAATAGTTCCTGCTACTAACATTTTGGGAACTAATATCAAGGTTTTGTTTTCCTTTTGTCAGCAGAACAGTACTTGTAAACAATATGCCTTTTATTTTCTGTCACTTTTGATAAGTACCCAAATAATAACTGCACAGGGAAACCTAGGCAAGGAGAATAGCCTTCCTACTATTCTTCTTGTAGTCACTTTTAGTATTAGCAACTCTTCCAGCTCACTAGTTTAAGAAAAAAAAAATTTCTTCTAATTTACTTCTGCAACTTTGAGAAAACAGCCCGTGCAATCACTGTATATAGGAAATGCGAACATTAAAGGAAATTAGGAAATCATTCTACAAAGCAGAAAGACATGGTATGTTCAACCCTAGAATCTAAATTCTGCTCTCTTTTGCACTTAAATACTTCAGTGAATAGATTTAATTCCACTTCCCAGTCAGTTCTGCCTCAGTCAAGTCATGTTATGGTTTGGGAAAAGATGAGTAAACTTAGCTCACACTGACTTTGCCTGCAGACCTGTCACATGACTAGACATAAAGCTTTAAAAAAGTTATCTACTGGTTTTGAGTCTCATTATTACTCTATCACCTATTACATTTTAATAATCACTGTATTATTACCAATTAACACAGAATACTTTGAGTATATTGTGGCACATTTCATCTAGCAAAATGTTGAATTAATTTGCCAAATTACTCCACAAGACTATGCCAGAATTCCCCCTAATCTAGATGCTTCTTGCCCCCATAACTCCTGGTATTTGGCTCCCTGACCAGAGGTTAGTAAAACCCCTGCAAAATTAAGCACTACTACGGGGATTCCCCAGTAGGCTGTGCCAAACACAACTGGTTTCTTAGAAGGTTTTATTTTAAATCTGTTTCTCTTGTTGGCCTCTTTCCAAGCAAGAAGAGGATATCTAGAAATTCTATATTTAACAGTCATGGAAAAGGCGTTTCTAGGAATTAGAACTTAGCAGCAGGCACAACTCCAAATTCCTAATTTTTAAAAGCAGCTACTACTTTACCGAGGTCATGATTTTCTAGATTATCATTGTACTATAATTTACTGTTTATAACAAAGTAGAGTTTACTGTAAGAAAATTCCTGAGGAAGAGGAAAACGATACTGTCCAGGATTTCAGCATTACATACATGTTGGATAACTGTGTGTGTATACTAAACTGGTTCTCAAAGAAGGGTAATATTTACAGAAGAAATTGGACTACAGCAAGTATTCACATCCAGATCTTCTCTTCCCTATCCTATGTTCCAGACAAAATTTAATGCGAGTTTTGTGAACAAAATTCAAATTCCTTCCCCTTGACGAAAAAAACTTGCCAAAACCCGTCAATATTCTACAAAGAAAAATCATTATTCATTGGATTGACAGGGCAAGCAGAAGTCACTTCCCTGATTCTTGGTCTGCGAAGGATTTTCTATCAGTATTACTCTTCCAGCCTCCAATCATCTCAGTGAAAGATCTCCTGATAGTTCCTTTTACAGATTGAAGAGAAACAAGCCCTGCAGAGCATCTTAAACACCACTCCTAAACAAGAATTTCCACTTTTCTCTCTTTTCTTTCCCTTTTTTTTTTTTTTTTCCCCTTCATGTACAAAGAACAATTTCCTCTCTGGTCTTAGAAATAGAATGCCAAAACAAGATCATCTGAAGCATAAGGTAAAATTTACATCAGGCACTGCCCTCCATAATCTTCCTATGTTTCTTTTCCCATCCCTCCTTCACTTGAACGGGTTTTGTATCAACCAACTTTGAATTACTTTCTGGACAATAAAATGGCTTTACCAGTGCTACAAATACATCTGCTGCAGAGTACTAGGATGCTGCAATGGTGTCTGGGACGTTTTCATGGGATACAGTTTTAACTCCTGAAAAGGATTAAAACTGAGCAGGTATCTTGAGCTATTTTTAGAAGTTCTTTGCTAATATCCTAGAATATAAGAGGAAATATCAAAACTGCCCCATTCCACGATATTTCACATGCAAGGGAGTTCATGCATCTGGCTCCTGTAGATTCAGGGCTGTAAATCCCAAAGGACATCCACACTATAGTTCTCTGCTTTCCACAGCTCAAGAAAGAGCTATGTTTGAAAGCACACCCTTGTCATCAGCTATGCTTACAGAAGCCAAGATATATTGCGGCTGAAGTTTCAGCTTTCCTCTTTGGCCATCTCAGAAAAAAACAAACAAAACACACAAATGCACTCACATTTGTGTTTCCGATCTAAGCCCCAGTAGCTGATACAAGTTTGATGCCTGGGTAATTTTTTGACTTGTTAATTCCATAAAGCTGGCTATCCCACCTTATACAAACTGGCTTTGGAATAATTACCTATCCTCAGAAGCTTTTTGTTTCAATTTCAATTTTGTTTCAGTGTCTGAATATAACAGAAAGCCAGGCAGGAGACTATTACTCAAGCTTGAAGACATATGACTTACCATATTTTGCTTCTGTAATTACTTTAAAAAAAAAAAAATCCCTCAATACTAGTTTATATAAGGTGGAAGGAAAGTCCACTATTCTATGTGTGTAGGGTATGTAAATAAAAACATCACTCCAAAAGGTCCCACTGTTATATTTACAGTCTGCAATAAGCCATCCTGCAATATGAAATTCATGGTACCTTTGATTAAAAAATGAAAATGCACATACAAGCTCACAGAAGAGGAACACTACAGTATTGTCATCTCATGCATATGCACTCTAAAAGAAAGTTAAGAGGCAAAAGAACATGGTTTCCCAAAGAGAAATGGCACATCACATTTCTGAAGTGAAGGCAGAACTTTCTAGAAGTGTAATAAAAATTGGTCAGGTAGAAGTCATTTGGGTTTCATAAGCTCTATCCTACAATGTAGAAGAATGACAAAGCTAATGAAGACTAACTATTCCATTTTAATTCTTCAGTGGTAGCATATATAGTCCATTATGTATGAATCTATGTCTCAAGCTTCATTTTTCAGAGATCGTTATAAGCCCCAGAGAACAAAGACCCAAAAGTAAAAAAGCAGAAAATCTCAAAAAGGCTTGTGGAATCAGTTCTGCTTTTTAAAGTAAACACTTAAGTTACTGAATCATTATAAAACTTGGACACCTAAATTTCCACAAATAAAATCTTCCAACTTCCTCTTCCATATGACTGCATAAGAGTTCTTTTACCATACTGCAATATAAATTTGCATATTATTTGCATGGTTTTTTTTTTTTACTTGTTCTTTTTATATTAGGTTACTTTATTCTCAGATATATGCAGAGGAGTTAGAGAGAATTCCAGGAAAACAATAATACCTGAACACACATTAGGAAATGGGAAAATTTATAATCAATAAGATCATCAAATAATTAGTAAACAGCTATAAATCCCTGCTTAAATCAAAAAGGGAAAATATTTCCTAATGAACTCTCATAACAAGATTAGATATCTGGATTCTTAGAAAAAAATAAATATCCACGCACATTTCATGAAGTGTCTGCATTTTGTAGTTGTTTTTCCAAAATTATTTGAAGAATCAATTGCAATCTGCAGCTCTCAGTTTATTAATAAACAAATCTGCTTTTGAAAATATCATCCAGTATAACCTTGGCTTCGTTTTGTAGCCTTTTCACTTACAAATACTATACTTGGGTTTTAGCAACCATATCAAATTCTTACTATCATCTCCAGAAAGTAAAGTGGAGTAGAACCAAATCTCAATGGCTGTGTGTTGGCTCTACTGCAAAGCATATAAGTACCAGATTACATTCAGATACTGAAAATAGTATCTGTGTTTTAAAAGAAGTTATTACCATTTCAATAAAAAGAGAGCCTGTAAAAGCAGGGGTTTTTTAAGCAGCAAGCAGAAAAGCAATCATGATAATCACTACAGAGAAGCTAACCTGCCTTTCACCTACTTAGAATGTTCATGTACTGAAACAGTCTTGGTAGGGATATAATAAAGTGCTTCTTTGAGAAAGTAGAACTAATTTTCTGAAAGATTATTTGTGACACATTTCCTGAGAAATCTGAAAAACTCTGTGGGTTTCAGGAAGAGCTTGACACTTGGCCCACATTCTTCAATAGATTATCAACGCGTGCAGGACAGCTCAACATCTCTGCACAGCTCGAGCACACATCATCTTTAAAACAAGACCATTTAAAAAAACAGATTCTCACCAAGTATTGCAAACTCAATGCTGGTAGGTATGGAAATTCAACAGACAGAAAGGCTTTTATCAGCCATGGCAAACGAACAGTAAGAGCAGCTCTTACTCCAGGGAGCAACAAATCAGCAGAAGATACAGACAGAAACCCTTCACCAGGCATCCTCCTACATCCATCAGTTTAGACTACTCTATAAATGAATTGAATATATTTCTATATACATATTTGAATATATAGTGAATATATTTTCTTTTTTAATCTCAAATTCTATGAGCAGAAATCAGTGTGAAAAGAGCAGCTCCAGAAGATGCAGATGAGGTTTTAAAATAAGTGGCAGAAATGGCAAGTGGGTTACTAAAAAAGCTCTGCATTACTTCCTGTGGATTTGCAGTGGGTTTGAGGCATTATCCAGACAACCTGAAGTGGTTGCAGTCATTTTGCAAAAGAGTGCTATTGTACAAGTAAAGTACTGTGCTGAAGTACTACAAATATAGAGTAATTGGATGTTCACTTTTTACATCCAATTTTCAAGTGTCTCTCTTGCCGAATTAAAGGGCTTGGAAAGTCATCAAATAGTGACCCAAGGTTGTACTTAAAGGAAAATGTGGCACAGGCTGCACATCTGCTGCAAGGTAAACACCTTCTTGAATAGCAGCTGATCATGTGCCACCCTAGGACTCTGTGTAGGTGAGGTAATTTGAACCAGAAAAACAGCATTTGTAGGGTGCAGACAGTGTTTTTCCTACACATTTCACCAGGGTCAAATACTGTGCTGTGTAGAACAAGAGAAAAGCTTACCCAGTTAACAGACACCAGGCTGATTTATATAACAGGCCTTTCTCATGCATGCATTATTCTTCAGCACCACAACTATTAAGTTACCAGATCTGTTAAAGCTGCTCACTAACCAAAAACCCACCACAACCATCCATTTGCAGATGAAGAAAATAGTGTCAAGGAAATTTCTCTATATACTGTGTGAGGAAGTGACACTTCCTGCAGCTTTGCTGCCTTTGAGAGGCTGGCACGCCAAGCACTGACAGGAGAATGAATAGAGCCAGTCATGCTAAACATGCATCCTATTGTTTTGGGCTGTGTCGGTCAGATCCACTGTCAACACATTTTCTGTTTCTCCCTCTGTCTCCCCCCACCACCATCTTTTGTTGCTGTTGTTGGCAACTTATACTCATCCCATTGGATTCAAGAAGAATATGCTCCTAACCACACTGCATCTGCCAGAGCCGCTCTTTTAAAGAAACACACGCACGTTTACTTTCTGTCCCCCCTCCCCATCAAAAGGACTCCAAAAATAACCCCTTGGGAAGCAGGAAATGTTTTTCCCCTTTTGAAATTAAACCAGTCTCTTGGTAGAATTTGCTGCATTCCCTCTTCACTACAAGGATGAGAGTCTCAAAAGGTGCTGGCTGGGGAGTCACCTCTAAAACGCACACACGTGTGCTGTCATGCACACACACGTACATGGACACACACCAATGTGCATCTCTTCTTATTGCTTTATGATGACGAGGTTTTGAAGGGAGCAGTGTCACAAAATGCAATCGTGTTTTTCTTAAAGACAGGCAGCCTGAGCAGCCATTTCATCAATAAGTCAGCCTAAGCCAGCTCTGTGTGGGCAGAAAGAGCTCGTGTTGGATTAGAAAGCTCAACATGGGACACGCAAGCTGGGATTCAAACATGGGCAAAGTCTGAATGCACTGCAGGTGTTTGAGACAATTCATATTCTAATTAATGAAAAACTGCAGGTTTTCTACACTTTTTTTAAATAAAAATAGTAATGTTTTAAAATAAAATTAAATTTAGTAAATGCTAATAAAAACCGTTTTATCTTGCAGAAAGATTTATAAATTACCAGGGGAAGAAAGAGAAAAAAAAAAGGTATTATTCTATAAGAAAATATTTTACCTGTAGTGTCACAAACAGCTACATTTCCTGAAAAAAAAACACTGTCCAAGACTTCAGTAAAGTCTGGACCTTTTCCAGATGTTTACCAATAGGAAAAAATCCAGATGTCTACCAGTAGGAAAAAAAAGCTTGAAGCCCAATACAGATTCAGTTTTAGAACTTATGGAGGAAGGACAGTGACTTACAAGACCTTAAAAGTCAAGAAAGAAGCTTGATTTTGTTTACTTTTCAAAAGATATTAAACTGGCAACTAGCCTTGTGTTTAAAGAAAACTAACGAAAAGTAGGCACGCTGTAAACTATTTCCTGTCAGGTTTTCCCTTAGGGAAAGTAACACATTTGTCAGCACAGGGAATGCCATCTCTTGCCTTCCCTGTGGTCAAGTAAGAACCTGCCTGAAGACATGCTTATACCACAGCCACTATGAATGAAATCAAAAGATGATAAAAAGGTAAGTTGCCAGGGTTCTGGCCCACACATTTGAAAGAAGACTGAAACCACAACCTACAGGGAGAGGCTGTCAAAGCAATGGATGGCAGAAAGTCATCCTGCTAGACAAAATAGTAAAGACTGTGATATCTATGTTTTATCAATCACACAAATTGCATCACATCACTCTTTTTAACCCTCAAGCCTCACAAAGAAGCGGATAGGTTTCTAAGGACCCCTAGGTTACTGCAATGACAGGGAATCAAACAAGAAATAAATGATGTTAGGGAGAGCAGGATCAAAAAAAAAGAACCACCACACCACCAAAACAAAACAAAACAGAGGCCTATCCATCTGTTTCAGGAAAGCCTGGGCACCTGCAGGAAAACAATTTCTAAGCTGCGAGATCTCTTAAAAGTGACATCCAGAAGTTGAATAAACAACATACCTTCTCCTCAGAGGAGGGAGGGAAGAGGTCACTTAAGGTTAGAGAACCTAACAGGCTACCCTTGCTCAGCAGGTTATGCATTAAAAGGTTTTTAGACCTTATTCCTGCTTCCTAACCTTATGCTGATTGTGATGGCACCACTGAAGTATGCAGAATTTACCAGGTAATTTAATCCCATTTTACTTCAAACTCTGGAAATTCATGAATAGGGAAAAATGAAATGGTTTGCCAAGGCTGAGTTCTTTGACAAGTTTTTTGAGTAGTACTAAAAGACTGGACAGTGCATTCTGCATTGATGGTGGCACAGGGCAAATTATGGAAAAAAAAAAAAAGAAAACCAAACCCCCAAACAAACAAATAACAAAACCTCTCTGTATTTTTAAAGGTTTACTGAGCAAAATATCCTGAAATTTCTGGGTTACACTATCTGCAGAGTTTGGAAACAAAAGAACAACTTCCCCTTGGCAAGTTTTCACACCCATGTCCTTA
This sequence comes from Empidonax traillii, assembly GCF_003031625.1. NCBI lineage: Eukaryota > Metazoa > Chordata > Aves > Passeriformes > Tyrannidae > Empidonax > Empidonax traillii. The sequence goes on along the minus strand of NW_020955624.1, from coordinate 231,049 downwards.
AACGTTAACTTGCTAAATGGGTAACAGGATTGATTACAAAATACCACCGTTTTCATCCTGTGGGAAATGTCTCCGAAAGAAACTTGTTACGTGACCTCAGACTACAAAACAATCAAGTGTGGATACTCTGAAAAGGTCTCCTTAGTTTCTTTTTTTAATCTTTGTTTTCAGTGTTCTGTTCACTAACGCCTGGATTCTTTCTTGCATTCTCTCTTCTCACCTTCTCGTTTTCCCTTTCAGTCTTAGTTTCAATTTTTTCTCTGCTCCATTTACCAAAGTATCTCTCATATATTCCTTACTTAATCTGCTTAGTTTTTGCATTCCCTTACAGTCCCTCACAGAAATATGTTTATAAATCATACTTATAAGGCCTAGTCTGTCTTTTGAATATAAATACAATGCTTAAAAATTAAATAGGAAAAAAGAAACAAAGTAAGTCTAATCACTTTTTTATGTTTTCTACTTCCCATCCAAAATATTTACTCTTAGTTGCATATTTTTAGTGACTTCTTTAAAACAAAGCTATTTAAAAGAATTTGGGACTTTGATTTACCCAGTTTCCAACTGTATTATTACCTCTAGTACAGAGCTGCATATCTATTTATTTTCTATGACAAACCCTAATTGTTGGGCTCCTCCTACAATTCACATTCTTGCAACCTAAATACAAATAATAAAGAGGAGAAGTAAATGGAGATTACAAGGCAGGAGTGAAAATGTTAAGAGAAAATTCTATCTTTATAAATCAGCTCAATTCAGCAGTCTATCTCAGATTTAAATCAATATAATTAAATTATCATTGGCTGCTTGTAAATGGAAATAAGAGGTCATTGTTTATATTTTGGCCATATTTTTTGAAAGAAAAAAATAACATTTTTTCCAAAGGCTTCTGATAACAGTCATTTTCCAATCTCACATAAACTATCTGAATATAGGTACATGAAAAACTGTGCAAAATTTTCATACTACAGTATCTTGGGCTATTTATCACCCATCTGTTACCACTGGAGCACTAAGATGGAATTTGACCTCAGATTTGTCTAGTGGCAAAGAAAATCAGTAATCTCTATATTGCAAGGGAATACAAAAGAATCTATCAAAAGTGAGAATTCAGAAAGTCAGGAAACCTCAGCCTGGATTGTTTTCTGGTGCATTTCTTTACTCTTATCATTTAATACCTAAAATCAAAAAAGCTTTAGCATAGTTACCAGTTTTCTTTTTCAGAAATGCACCAGGCTAGATGTGTCCCATATATGAATTTCTAATGATTGCAAACTTGTCATTTTATCAGGAGAAGATTTTTACCTCTAATAATTACTGTTATGACATCCAGCAACAAAGCTAATCTGATGTTACAGGTTAGCTCAATTATTCCAATACTAGGTATTAATAATTAAATTAATTGTCAAGATTTTTATATGAAGACTAAGTAATTTGCAGTATAAGTTTTTACTTATTCTAGAAGGATTTAAAAGTAACATTTTGCATTAGACTCGGTTATATTTAAATAGAAGTACTACATTAAGACTGAAATCAAACAATCCCAAGAGAAACAGCAAAAATTTCTATCATTTCACTAATATGCTGTTACGTCAGAGATGTTTTTCTGAGAACAACAGTGTAATTACAATATGCAGTGAAGAGCATCTGGAATCTAAAAATCAACTTATGCCTGTGTAAAGACATCCATTAGCTTCACTGGGCATTGAATCAGCCTGTTGCTGCAGATCGGTCAATGTAATTCTCCTCGATGTGTCAGACATTAATGAAGTTAACACGGGAAAGAACAGCACACAGCAAACAGTTGACAATAAAATCACCCAAAGCACTCACCTACCACTGAAGCCTGCCCAACAGGCACAATTTTAAAAGTTTCTGAAAAGCTTTCAGACTCCAGACAATATTCTGTTGCTGTCATTAGAAATGCATGCGTTGACTTTTCTCAATCCATTAAAGGTTAGTATTCATAGTTATTTTTGGTTACCAAGAGGCACTGCTTTACAGTGATTTCAAGAGAGAATTTTTCAGCCCAAGTTTATCAATTTTCATTCTTTGCCTTCTAAAGAATCAAAGTCACAATAGGACAGATCTTTACCATGTCCTTACTCACTCCGTCAGCATGCACATACTCCTGAAACTCTTTCCTTGCTCTGCCCCATGTCTGAGAGGTGTGAACAGACTCAGCTTTTTTATTTCATAGTAAGAAAGGATAACACGTACATGGTCTCACTAAAATCAGTATTGGTCTGATTTCTTAAGTGAGGCATGCACTTACACACCAGCAGTATTTTTAGAAGGCATTTGAGATGTGCTTCATTCACTTTTTCTGTGTGAGATTCTAGGTACTCAGCACCTCTAACTATTAGATCAATACAGCATGCTAAACATTTTCTTTGTCAAAGGCTCCTCAGAGCTGGCACAGTCAAGACAGTTAAGATCAACACAAGTAATTCTAATGTGAAAGATTTCTTGCAGAGTATACTTTTTCGAAACTTCCATTTTCTACACAGCTATCTTCCAGCAAGGACTAAATTACAAAAATTTAATCTCTCTCATTTGATTTTGGCACATTTTTCACTCTTCTCTTGCTTTGATTTACCTTATCTCTGTTTCCAGCCAAGACTGAGTAGTTAGCTACAAGAGATATATTTCTGTTCCACTGCAGTGCAAGCTCACTGCTGCTTTGATCCCTCTAAGTTGGGTCTTCCAAGACAGATTCTGGGGAATACTTCCACAGTATTAAGGCTTTTATTTTTATCCTTTTTGTGTCATTGTTCAGAGTAAGTGTGGCAATATTAAGATCATATCATGCATCTCTTACTTAAAAATTTACTTCATCATTTAAAGGAAACACAGAACATTTGAAACAAATCTGTAGGTCTTCAGACAGGAAGACTCCGGGTAAAAAATGTTACTGAACATAAAGACTGTAGCACCTTGGCATCTTTGAGGAACTTTTTTCCTGTCTGAGAAACACCAAGTAGAAGGATTACAAGATCTGTTCTTGCATCAGTAGGGCATGGATAGGTTTCAAGGTACTGAAAACAAGGTTTCTCCACTATGAAGAATTAGGGGTCAAGGCTATAAACACAGAAAGCCACTAGTTCCAGAAGAAGGTTCATAGATTAGAGAAATGTATAGGTGAAGGATTCAATTTGAACATTGACAGGGAATAAACTCTGCAGTCATTCAGACCAGTTGTCAAGCACACAGAAAAAGTACTAGTAAAAAACTAGGCAAGCTTCTGATGGTACCTCCTCTTCAGTGGGAAGGTTTCTGTTGGAACCCTGCCTGTCTTCTATATGTGCTTTTTAACACCATCAGTTTCTTATCAAAATTGAAACATCTTTCTGTTAGCTGGCTTCTGCAGAAAACACTAGTTTTGGTATTTTATTTTCTTCTTTTCTCTAAATGAAGATCAACCTGATGCTAGCTGTAGTTTACCAAGCCTCAAATGACTCAGACTGTTAATTGGTGTGGGTTAGAAATATATTTCTGCTCTTGTTGTAAAATTATATTCCCTTTGTATGGAACGGAATGAGACTGAGACTTGCAATGCCTCTGCATTAAGGGGAGCAAGTACAACTTCAACTGACACAGCAAATCATTCTCTGTTCAGTAAATCCCAAAGATGCTTTGGGATTCTGAAACTGCAGAGTCTAAATTAAAGGGCTTGCCTTCTAGCTCAAGAAATAAAGGTTCATGTTTCACGACAAAGGGGCCAACAGTTATCTCTTTTCAGATGTCCAGTCCAAGGAACATTTCTCTAGTTTGAAGATGTATTAAACTTTGGTCATAGTTACTCATTTACAAACACACTGTACTGAATGGATTTTCTTCAGTTCAAATAGGATGATGTTCAACACACTACATCACCTGATTATTTTTTTCTCTATCAGCATTTTTAGATACGTTTATTCTTTTATTCCTTACATTAACTTTCTGAATTGCACATATAGATCCTTCTACAGAAATTGCTACACCTCCGTTTTAGTTAGGGAGTCAGCTTTCATTCTCATTGCTATATTGCTATTTTACACAACACAGCAAGGAAGATAAAACACATGAAATTGCATTTGTAAGAACACAACAAAATTGGCAGGGTGACCAAGAATCAGAGGCAGTTTCTGAAACCACTGTGAAATTGATCTTTTTGAAAATGACAAGATTTCGAACTGTCAACATCCCTTTAATGTACTACTTTCCACCAGTAAACAGCTGTTAGAAAGGCACAAAGAAAGAATTATATATCTTAAATTAATGTCATAGTAAAGGGGAGTCAAATTTAAAATTAAAAGGAAACTCTCTCCTCAAAAAAAAAAACCGAGCTGAGCACAAGTAATCTGTCATTCAACATTAGCCAACCTCAATTAAAAAAAAAAAAAAAAAAAAAAGATGAATGCTTAAATATTTCTACTTTCATTAGTCCAATATGTGACGTAATTTATATCCAAGACAGGACAAGCTTTGCCACATAGAACATTTTTTTCATAAGCTTCAGAGAAGGTAATTTTCTCGGGCTATATAATCTTCCATTCCTGTTTTAACAGTATAAAAAATTAAAATATTGTCAGAAATATTTAGACTACTTCTGAGCTATCTCAATACTCAAGGATTGTAAATTATAACTTATGTGATCAGCTAGAATATACTGTTGATGGTTTACTTTAATCCAAATAAAAACAAAACACAAATCGATGACAATTATTCAGGTTTTAGAGAATATGTCCTTTGAGTTCAGTTGTTTATATAGGTTTTGTATAATAATTTGAAAATAATACATAATCAGGTTCTGCTGTTCTTCAATCACAAAATGTATAATGGCTATCTTCTCCTACAGAATATTTCTAAAATACCAAGTTATTGTCATCCACTCACAATAAACTGAGTACCTCATTTATGATATTTAACCATATAGGATTTCACTTCAATTTGAAAGAATAAACCTAAAAAAAAAAATCATAATAAATTAAAAGTGCAGGCAGAAGACCTGCATTTCACACCAAGAAGTTAACCAAACCACATCATTTCAGGGTAGCTCACCAACTGATAAAGTAGAGGTTTGTCAACAGGTTAAAGCATGGAAGAATCACAGCATTTCAATTTTCCCTCATACGCCTTATTAATGAAGTAAAAAGGCCTTTATTTTCAAGTTTACTGTGCTGTTCAGGGCATGGATCTTTCCCATTAAAATCTAATTCAGACAAGAGTAAAGCAAACATCTGCTACCTGCCAAACACAAAATACCAAAAAACAAAGCTCAGTTAATGTCCCTTCTGCATTGCAGAATTCATGCAGAATCTAGGAGGTGGAAACTGCAAGATCCACTCAGATATAATTAGTTCTTCAAAGGGTGCACATGTCAATAAAAAGAAGTTTTAAAGAAAAATCTATAGTAAAAGGTTTATAGAATTCAGTTCAAACTGTAATGAGGATGTGGTTTTGCTCACTCTACAGCCCAGATGAATATGTAAATCCTCACCATAACACATAAAAACAGCTTAGGAATGGTTATTGCTGGGTTATCCACATTCATGAGTAACCTTCTCTCTAAGGATAGTCCTAAATATGCTTCACTGGGAAGCCAATGTCAGAATGTTGGTATCTTATCATATTAAAAATAAAACCAACCAAACAAAACCACCTACAACAAAACAAGCAAACAAAAACCTATGGAAAAAAAAACAAAGCACCTGTCAGTCATAAACCAGAAAGAACTTGTGCACTCATCTTACACAAGCACTGCCATGACTGCTAATGGTCTGAGAAAGTTTTCCTTCTCAGTGCTGTATCTCTTGAATGCTTTTGTCACTTGGTTCAGGAGCAGATCAAGAATGCAACTCTGCATGGGTACTGCATTTAACATTACAGCTGACAGACAACAACACTGACCCCTAGAGATGGGCCTGGAGAGCAGATGTGCCTTTTCTAAAATACAAAAGAGCTACTTCGTTACATGTGCAAGCAGTCCTGCTGTCAAGCTCTCTCTTAATTACCTGCCATGGTGTGTTAGAACCAGAACCTTTAAAAGTGCATTGAATACAAAAGTTCTGGGGCATGTACAGCTTCAGGTAACGTACAGTCATGGTCAGCTTGACCCTAAGCTACCCATCTCTCTGATCGATTCTTTTTCTCTACATTTTTGCCGACTAACAAAATAGATGTGGCACTGAAAGAAGACCATTGTATTATAAGTTAGCACATACTTTCTTAAAGTTAAAAATACTTGCGTCTCAAAACTCTTCAGGTGAAAGTAGAAATCTCATTTTAGGAAGGCCAAATCTTTAACTGGTTCTACCAGCTTGCTGTTGAGTTACTGCACTATCACTGATACTAGATATTGTGCTCTAAACAAACAACACAAAAAAGGGGAAAATTCCAATAAAAAAGGTCATCTTTAAGTCAGGCTACTCAAACAGCAGACAAATCTCTACCTCAACAAAAATGGCTCATCACTGACACCAGTAATGGATTAAAGATGATAGCCATCTGCTACAATAGGTAAAATTTGAACATCTGTTCGGGTTAACAGTCAGGTGGGTTTGAGGGGTCACAAGGAAATTCCTAGAAAGAGCAGTTTACATGCATCAATTCAATAGGGAAACTGGAACAACTTGGTTTAAGAATCAGCTAGTGATTTTTTGTCTGAGAAGCCTGAAACCTAGATAAGCAAGAAAAGAAAGAGCAATAAAGACTTTAAATGACAGGAGATTCTAACACCAAACACAAATACTTAACAACATAAATGCAATAGTCTGCATGTATTTAATTCCTATCTTATTAAAGGTATTAACATAAATCAAAGAAACTCAGTTTGAGGACATGCATCATAAAGCAAAGATGCTTATATCCTAGCTAAACTTATGTAGTTTAGTAATTATTGTGCCTAACTGCTACTAAATATTAGTATAATGAATTCTCACCTCCAAAGCTCAAAACTAGAGTTTACAGTCTTAGGCAGCAAGACAAACATATGTTGCCTGAACATTAAGCAAAATTTGTCTTGATGCCTGAACATTACCTCCTAAGCAGAAATAAATGATCCAAAATGAAAAACGAAAAATTAGAACCAGGTTCTCCTTTGCATAGAAATTCTTCAACAAATCTGCATTAATTCTGCATGAATATGGTAAAATCCCACCCTGTGGCTGTTTTCTGTGGGATTGTGCAAAAAAAAACAACAGGGTAATAAAAGGATTGCTGGAACTCTGCGTAGCATTGGAGTGCTAAAAGACCAGAGCTGTCTAAGAGGACTAGAAATAGAAAAACGCTTTTTGCTGCTGTTCAGAGACAAGCCATTGCCCTTGTACTTGCTTTCTGATCCAAACAAAATGATGCCTGCCCCTGTCATAATTGGAACTGTAAAGCTCAAAGTAAACTTCCTATTTAGCTGGCTCCTTTACGTCAACATCTTTCATGGGGATAAGGAAGACTATTAGGGAAAATAAACTAAAAATGGTATTATAGTACACTGGGCTTTGCAGGTGATGCAGCTTGCTTATTCCTGAAGAATTATTAGCACAGTTGGGCACCACTACATTATAAGAACAACAAATAAAAAAAATCACATCCAAAAATTCAAGTAGGAAAACAGGTGCTGTTGGTGAGGGCCAAAAACTTTAAATACTAGAGACTTTGATGATACTTCTACTACCACAGAAGGAAATAAAAGTCAAAGAGTTATAACTGGGATCTATTTTCTTAGCTCCTTCAGCAAAATGTCAGCAAACTGACTCAAATGAGTGACTGTTGTTAAACCTTTCTTCAAGGAGTAGTTTAAAAAAATCAGTGTGATACAAACAGGATTCTCATGTTTTCTATACAGATACTCATTGCTTTTCTACTGTACAGGTTTGTTGGGGTTTTTTCTCTTATGTATTGGCTTGAGATTTTTGTGTGGTGTTTTTTTCCCTTCCTATTCATTTTTAGTATGGCCACACTGACAGGCTAAATTTCAGACTGAATGTTCCTAAGAGCTTTCAAAAATACTAACAGAATAGATAAAATAATGTCTCCATAAAGCTGTGTCTTGAAGTTCATTTCTTCCTGACCCCAACATAGCTGGGAGATGATCTGCTATTCTCTTGCATAAATGGGCAGAGAAGCAAAATTTTCTGAAGGTCACAAAAAATATCTGAAAAAGCTAGAAGAGCTGACGTGAAGCTCCTGCACCTGGTAGTGTAACGCAAAGCTCCTTTTTCGAGCATCCAGGAGCCACTCTGGCAGTCACTCTCACACCCTCTGAACTGGGATCGAGGCCCCTTCGCAGCTACACAACCCACAGTCACAGTCAAATCAGGTTTCCCATGGCAGAGTGTCAGATGCCCCAGTCCTTAAAATAATTTAACTATGGTGGAATAACTAATTTAAAAAAAAAAAAAAACCAGCTTGAGCTGGGTGCCTCTGAGTAGAGACTTCAAACAAAGGAATCTCTGGGCTTTTACACCCTCACAAGATAAGTGCAGGAAAGTCTGAAGTCACTGGCTCCTGCCACGTCTCCTGTCTGGTCATCTGGTTGGACCACAGGTTCATGGATCTTCTATGTTCATGGCCTCTTGCCTCGGGCTCCTGCCCCTCAGAGCTCCATCCGCAGCTACACACCAAGCTACCTGCACTAAATATATTCCTCACCAGAAAGAGCACCACAGAAAGAGAGGCACACAGAGAAACTGTCACCTGCAGCTTCCACGTCAGGGAGATAAACTTCAGTTTGTCTGGATACAAACCTGAACATTGTCTAGTAGTCCCACAGACTATTAATGGCCTGGCTTCTGCCAAAGTGCTACGACAGCCACGTGCCCACCTCAATGCCCCAGACTGTTCTGTTTCAGGACAAGAGGCCAGAAGGGAGTTGGCATAACATCCAGAGTCTGACAGTGAAGCCTTCCTGCAAGCCATGATAAAAGTACTCAGTGATTTTTAACGACCCCAGCTGCACTACCCTGAATATCCAACAAATGTTTTGAAATAATAACCAGATTTAATCTGATAAGAGCACCTGAAAGCAACAGTACCCTGGATTTCATTCTTGACATGAGAAGCAGTGATATACAAATACTAACATCTGCTCTGACTAGCTCAGTTGTATCTATAGCATTCTCCTGCTGTGTTTCAAAGTATTTTAAAGAACATATTTTCCCCAAACAGTGCCAGTCCTTTAGATTTAATGCCTTTGTTTGGACAATGATCAGTCAAGAAAACTTCTGAAGCACAGGATGAAAATTCTGGTTGAGACAGAGCTAAAGACTTAGACCTGATCTGGAGCTTGGTCCTTCACATCTCAAGAGAATACGTTATTCTCAACTGGCTACCTCAAAATGCTTTTCTGTTTTACTTATGATTTTCTTCCAATTTGGACTGACAAGAAATACTAAAATTAGGAAGTTTTTAATGAATAAAAATGCCTGATTCTTGTCTACCCTCTTTAGGAACTCTGTGAGCCAGCTCTGCTTAGTGTAGGTTTAACCTTGATAGAACCTGCAAGCTGAGAAAATCTTTTGGCAAAAACTTCCCCATTTTTTTTACACAGATATCTGAGTGATATGCAGAAGTATGAAGTGATTTATACCTTTTTATATTTTCAAGTGAGTCAGTAATTAGTGTCTCTGAAAAGACATAGAAAGGCCTCTTAAAATATAATTATTATTTTTTTCCTCAGAAGAATAAATATTGGAAATCTTGTAATAATTGTGTCTTCAGAATTATAAAGTAGTGATATTTGATTTAATAAGCGAGAAAGTGACTTCCTTTTTTTAAAATATTCTGTTGTGGTGAACACATTTAACTCAGACATCTGGCAAAGCAGTGGGAAGGAAATCCTTGTGATTAAGGGCCAAAGGAGATATGAGCACCGGGAAGATCTCCAGCAAAAGAACTGATAAAACTGGTAAATGGAAAAAAAAACCAACAAAACCCAAAAAACTTCTAGGCTTACATGATAAGAACCAAAAAGAAAAAGAATACAGCATAGGAACTCTACATGCTATTCCTTTTGTTTCAAGTTATTTTTAGCTCTCTCAGCCTGGTCTTCTAATTTTTTCCTTTTTTTTTTTTTCCCAAACCATTTTTATCCCTGTCTTTGGATTCAGATTAGGCTTAATGCTATCACAGGACAGTGCAGCCCTAAGGACACTGTGGTACATGGTAACACACTTTTCCTTTCCCTTTGAAAGAATGGCAGGAAACAAAACTGGCTCAGCCTTTAAGTGTTCTCCTACACGCATCACTCTAGGGCTGTGTGCCTCCTAGGATGAGCTGTTAAAAGCAAGTAGTGTCTGCTCCTGCAACTGTATTCCATTAAGGCATTTAGTGCTGTCAGAAATTAAAGTCAGAGTCAACAGTCAAACACACTGTATGTAAATGTGAACCTGAACTCTTCAACCCAGTTGCATTTCAGACCATGAAGAGGATGCTACAGCAACTTAGATGAACTACACTTAGGCAAAACCTCATGATTATCTCTTGTTCAATTTAATTCATAGTTACTTCTATTAATAATTAAAAAAAAAAATGAAACCAAAACCAAATACCTCTAAGAAAGCAGTAGGGAACTGCTTTTAACTGCTCACTCCCACAGTTGTATTTCATCTTTCAGAGCTGTCTTTAAAACTCTTTGACAGCTCAGTTCTAGACTTGATAAGCTTCTAAGAGCTAAATGTTCAACTTGTTCCCAAGATTTCAAACTACTCATTAAAACTGGATGGCTATGGGCAACAATGAAACTAAAAGAATGTACTACAATCTGGTTGTTTGAGAAAACCAAGACATCTTTAAGAAACTCAAATCCACTCATGCTTGAGAAAGAAAATAGTTCTTCCTGAAGAAAATTTCACAGAATCACAGAATATCCCGAGTTGGAAGGCACCCACAAGGATCACTGAGTCCAACCCTTAGCCCTGCACAGGAGTCATACCATGGGCCTGAGAGTATCATCCAAATGCTTCTTGAACTCTGTCAAGCTTGGGGTGTGACCACTTCCTTAGGGAGCCTGTCCCAATGCCCAACAATCCTCTGAGTGAAGAATCTTTGTCTAGAATCAAACCCAAACCTCCCCTGACACAACTTCAGGCCATTCCCTCAGGTTCTGTCTCAAGCTCTCAAGTTCTTCTCCCCCATTTCATGCTTCTCACTGTATTTGCTTTCCATATTTAGAGGGAAAAAAAAAAATCTCAGAGTAGTAAATACAAGCAGCTAAGAGAAACTGATCAGTGCATATTTCATAAAGGAGCTTTGGAAATCTCTTCCAGATGTCATGCTGCCTGCACTTATCATGTTGAAAAGCTCGTATATGACTTAGTCTGTTTTTCTGTTCTTAAAGTATAACGGCACAGTGTAAAGGCAGACAGGAAACAGTTTCATCATTTGTCTGGATTTTCTTTTTTTTTTTAATTACTGAACTAATGTCCCATGTTCTAAATGAGCGCTCATGTTATTTTTGAAATTTAGACAATTTCTTCCTGTAAACAGTGATTACCACAACAGATAGATAGAGGTATGTTGATATAATAACTAAAATCTGTATCTGAGTGCAGAGACGGGGGCTAGAAATGTGAAAAGGGAAACAAAGAGCCAAGCAACATATCAGTCAACTATTGCAACACACTTTAACCAATGGAGCAGGCTTGACTGAGGTTTTGTCCCCAATACAATACACATAATCACAGGATCAAAAAGACACAGGACTTATTTTGAGTTTTGAGGCCTGCATATGCTTGAAGGCCCTGAAGCAGGAAGAAAACTTTCCTCTGCATTTTAATTAGCTCAGACATCTCTGTTGTCTCAAAACTCAGCCAAAAGCAGTTATGAAGGAAAAATACATTAAACTGAGAAGCTGTCAGCTAATTTACACCCAATTATGCAATGGCACACAGTCTGAGATGTTTGAGCATCATGGTGGTCACCCTATAAAAATCTGAAGGAACTGAAGCAACTGCAGAGAATGAGGTGGGAAGGGGGAGAAACAAAACAGACAACAAAAACGTTTCAAGCACTAACAAATCGTCCATGCTACAAATGAGAAGCCAACCACCCCTAGAGCCTGGTCAACAAGGAGCAAAAGGTGATAATGTGAGCTTTTGAGAAGTAGAACAAAAAAAAAAACTCTGAGGGAAGGAATGGATGAAAAGGAGGGTGTGTGGACCAACATCTCTCTCCTCTACAGAACAGTCTCTGCGCAGTTCCTCAAATTTACACTTACATTTATATGCACTTACTTCCTTAAAGATGCATTAAAATGTCCACATGGAACTCTATGAAAACTGTCTGAGAAAACTGTCAATAAAATTTAATTTGAACAAATTCAACATTATAACCAGTATAGCAATAAACATTGGTCATTAGCTTAGCTATAATAATTTCTGCTGTAGATTTTAAATAGGTACATTTTATTCCACATTTCAAAGGCATCATAAAACACTGTGAGCTACTCTAGATAAAAATTGTACAAATACTGAGCTCTGAGTTAAGTGGTGTTTGCTCAAACGGAATTAGCTCCTCAGACTTAGTGTGTGACCAAATGAAAGGGCCTTTTCTAATTTCTGTTTTCTCTCTCAACACGCTCTTTGAAGAACTCATATTTACTAATTTATTTCATTTTATACTTTTAATTGCAGTTTCTGTCAGTATTAGGAAATTAGCAAATAACTTTGTAACAAAATTTTTCAGGTCTCTGGGCTCTTCAGAACACCTGGAGAGCAATCAGAAACAATATCCAAAGAAAACTTATCTAGAGAATGAAAAAAATAATCAGAATACCTAGTATATTTTGTATATTATTACTACTTTAAAGAGTCTCATCCTATTTTAATATCATTGCATTTCCATTAAAAAACAACTTCTTCAGAGAATGTGCTATTAAGAAATGAAACCCAAGGGGTACCATTAAAATATAAAATAAAATAGAAACTGATTTACCTGGGGATTGAAAATAGCTCTCAAGTTTAAGTCAAGATTCTTCTCTTATAAAGCTGTGTCTTAATTCTGACAGATTTGATGTTTCACCAAACAATTTTATAATGCTTGTTCAAAGAGCAGTCTGCAAAAGTTTTTGTTTCCTTTCTCTACACAGGGCTCCCTTTCCCTTGCAACTAGCTTATTCCAGGGCCAGAATATAACATTCTAGAAAATCTTAACTGAAACCTGTCTTAATTGAAAGCTATAAGCTCTGGAGGTCACCTAGGTCACTGGCTACTAAAACCCACTGTCTCAAAAAACCTACCACAAACCCACCAACAAAACACCAGAAAACACCAGCATTATTTAACACATAGGTTTATCTGACAAGTATCTAGTAACCAGCAGCTTTTCATTATGTTAATGAAAAAGAAAAAAAAAAGCCAACACAATATCAACAAGCCAACTACCTTCTGAGAAATTAATACTAAAGAGAAATCAGCCACATACTAAAGTATCTTTGGATTGTTGTATTTAGAAGAATGGAGACAACACAACAGTGAACTGTAAACTATTTGTAATTTATTAATAGTCTTTAGATTTATTTTGTCCTGAAACTTGCTAGTAGATTTAATGTCTCAGGGTTTTTTTACAACATCTTACATGGTTCAACCAAACCAGATTTTGGGCCAAAATTTTGACTTGCTTCCTCTTTATAGAATGGTCTGCACTGCAAACAGAATGTTATTCTGCACAGAAAGTAATAAAGATATTTATATCTCTTTATCATTCTAATAAAATGCAGGTTTAAAATCCTCCAATCTTCCATGTTGAAAACCTGACACTGAAAAATCAGGAGATAAACACAGTGTACAGGGTCTAGCAGTGAGAGAGATGTTCTTATCCAACACTGATAGAGCCCTCTACACTAAACATCCTCCAGAATGGCAAATATTAGACTATTCATTCCTCAAAGCACATTGCACTTCTCATCAAAACAGAAGTCTTAGCAATTAGAGATACTTAAGTAGCCCTTTATTCTCTCAAGAATTCAATAATACTGCAAAACAGGTCACATTCATCATCATTAGCTTTTAACTTTCTACAGTATACTGGTGTTTGCACTGGTCCATATCTACGTTTGTAGGAGAGTACAAAATGAAGACACAGTTCATACTTTTTTGGTCACAACACTAAAAGGTCTACTGTCTTTTTTTTTTTATTTGCATACAAATTCTAACATTTAAATGAATGTAAAGTGTGAAGAGAATACAAACTGATAAGCTGTATAAATGCACACATGACAGAAAAACTGAGACACGCATAGCTATTGCCTCTGTACACAGGTAGGAAAAACTGGGCATACTTTATGTATATACTGCTTGGTTATAACCCTAACTAAGAAAAGAAACAGAAACAATTAATGAACTGCACATGTGACAGTTCACAAGAAAACCCATCTCGACAATTTTATGTATCAGGCAAAGAATATCATGGGAAAAAGCAAAATTGAGAGTATGTAAGCAGTAAAGACCTAATGATAACCAACAACATCTCACAATATGTAAGGCTAAGTAAGTACTATTACTACTTCCACAGACACTATGCTGTTAGATTGATAAACTGTTCTTGACAAAGTTACTGGGACTGCTCACCTGTCACTTTGCCATTTCTAGAAGCTTCCACAGTCCCAGTAATATCATAAATATAGCCATTAATTTGAAATGTAGGCATTAAGTACTTGCATAATTCATAGATATTGGTTCATTACCTTGATTCACAATTAAAATTGAAACCTCTTCTCCATAAGAAGGACTTCACAAAATGAACTACAGGTCAGTTCTCTTGATTTAAAAACACAGGGTTTGTTTGGTTTTTTTTTCCATACAACTAAGCGACTACAGGAAAGTTCAGGGCAGTATCAAATTAGCCTCTACCTAGAAAACCTCCATTTATCTGCAGAAAAAAAAAATTAACGACCAACCCACAAGTTATTCATCTAGAAAATCAGTAGACATGATTATGTATCTACAGCATTCAACTAGTAATATCTGAATGCACAGAATGGCACACAAATGCCAAGTCACCAGTTAACTGCATCCAACAGAATTGATAAATTTCACTTTCTCCCTCTCTCCTTATTCCTGGAAGTTGACCTGCATGTTGAATTGTGCATACTAAACCTAGTAAGCTTATTTTATCTTGTAAAGGTCAGGCAAATGAGTATGAAAATTTAAAACACTGCATTAGTGCATTTCATTTTCTCAATTTATAATCCTTGTGACTGATTTAGTACTATTTAAGAGTTACAAAGAATATATTCACGAGACTGAAAATACCTATTAGGTTTGGATGACAGACTATGGATCAGCAGTCGTTATTTGATTTTTCCCACTTCTTTATGGTGGTCTTGTCTCAGAAATTTTAGTTTTGCATCTTGAAAACACTTAGCCCTAAGCACGACAGCATAGAGTTCAGCACACTGTACATAATGCATTAAAATTACAAGTCTGTCAATTCTATGTGCATGCTACACGTTGTGACAAAAAATAACTAGAAAACAAAAAGAAATAGATCAGCTGCAATATTGGCTTGAAAAAAATCAGAGGACACTATCCTGAGGTTGAAACACTTTATACTAGCCTGGGCATCTCTGCTAAAGTTCTCTTTCCATCACTAGAGATAAATTATAAAAAGAAAAAAAAAGAAAAAGAAAAAAAAAATAGAAAGAAAAGCTACACGATTTGCCAAAGTTCATAAAACACATATGAGGTTTAGTAGAGAACTGAGGAGTTCCAATGCCATTCTAAAGCCATAAGTCAACACTACCTTCTTTCTGGGTATGAGTTCACAAGCATTTGTGTTGCACAAAAAAAACCCACAAAAAAACCCCAACAACAACAACAAAAAACCCAAACAAAAAACAACAACAAAAACCCAAACACACACAAACAAAAAAAAACCACAAACCATCACTTAATTTGGGTATTTGATTATTTTTTTCAAGAACCAGCAGAGTTTGCCCTTGATACTGACTGTATGCTACATGTACATATACAGTTCCTTCGTCAAATGGAAAAATAAATAAACTGACCTCAGTTTAATACAGGATTCAAATTCATATGATTGTAGAATCATAGAATATTATGTGTTGGAAGGGACCCATGAAGATCACCTACGCCAACTCCTGGCCCTGCATAGGACACCCCAAGAATCACACCACGTGCCTGAGAGCATTGTCCAAACGCTTCTTCAACTCACACAGGCCTTGGTGCTGTGGCCACTTCCCTAACCTAAACCTCCCTTGACTCAGCTTCTGCCGTTTCCTCAAGTTCTGACACCAGAGAGAAGAGATCAGTGGCTGTCTCTCCGCTTCCCCTCACGAGGAAGTTGTAGACTGCAATGAGGTCTCCCCTGAGTCTCCTCTCCCCCGAACTGAACAGACCAAGTGACCTCAGACGCTCCTCATATGCTTTCCCCTCAAGACCCTTCACCATCCTCGTGGCCTTCCTTTGGACGCTCTCTAATAGCTTATTGTCTTTTTTTATATTGTGATGCCCAAAATTATGATCTTCAAAGGTAGATGATCATAGAATCATAGAACGGTTTGTGTTGGAAGGAACCTTAAAGATCCTCTAGCTCCAACCCTCCTCTATGATCATTAGCTGTTGATAATGTCAATTCCTTAAAACACATTATCTAAAAATCAAGTTTTCTGGTCCTGTTTTTCTGTGACAATAATGTCAGGATGTTGCAACCTTGACTGAGCAACGAATACAGAATTATGCTGGCACAAAATGGTATGGAAAGGTGCCATGCAACTTTAAGCCGGAAGCATCCTTTTATCGAGGAACTTTAAAATGCAAAGAATATGAATTCTCTGAAGGAGAACCAAAGCAAATTAAGTAAAGCCTGGCAGCTTGTACCTTAGTGAAGCATGCTAAATTTATACAGTAGATGGAGACATCCCTTCCACAGAGCAAAGAAGAACTCAAGTAGCATGAAGCAGCCATGATCAATGTCACTTCCAATTCAAGGGCCAAGCTAACCAAAGGCTATGATGAAGAAAGTAATAGTTTTATTCCAGGCCATGATTTATTTTACTTCACTGTTAATTCTTTTAATATTTTAATGCTCTCAATACCTACTTGGTATTTCAGTTTATCACTGTCTACTTTTGAATCCTCCGAGGTAACTCAATAAGAGTGTCAGGTTCAGTAAATAAATTATGCATCCCTTTATTCATTTTTATACTTTCTGTAGATGCTTTTTGTTTTAAAAACTTGCAGTGATATAAAACAAGACAAGATATTGTAATTAATTTCACAGAAGAGAGAATCACTGCTCTCAAAACAGAGTTGGAAAAATTCACCCTAAACCCTGAAAAATGCAGCATAGTGTGGTTCTTTCTACAGAAAGGGTGGGATAATTTTAAATAGATTTAATTAATTTTACTTCCAACTGATTGACTGGAAAATATCAGAGGCTACTCAGAACACCATCTACAATTAAAAATATAAAACAGTGTAAAAGTGTCAGTCTCAGATGTCTTTCAGTGACTATCTCAACCCCTCAAAAATTTAGCAAAAATTACCTGCCTATATAAATATGTCCTCTCTTTGAAACTAAAATGACTGAAGAGTCATTATTGTTGGTTTTTCTGAAAGCTGAGCATACAAAAGAAAAATACAGTGAAAAATGCAGTGGTACTGTGGAACAAGAAACTGAAATGTAACTCCTGAGGAAGCAATAAAGCTTCTCCACTGGTGGAATCAGAGAATTGTTAGGGTTAGAAGAAAATGAAAGAAAATACAGGGCAAACAAAGTATACTTGCCAGTTACATGTTAGCAATGCAAGACAAGGTTGTCCAGAAGTGTGACTTCTTAGCCATTCTAAAGTCTGTGGACCTTCTTTAAGTGGTAAATATTCAGAGTACAACACAACTGAGTAGCTTGGTTATGCAAGATGCACGTGCCAGCAACTAAAGCCTCAGATACCTGTTGGAATATATGCAGATCTCATGCAACAATTATGGTCATAATTTTCCCCAAGCAGAAGAGACTTTTATATGTAAATACAGAACTAAAAGAAATCAAGTATGACCTGGTCGAAAAAAATTCCCAACACTTCCAACATCTAAAAGAGTCATTGGGAGACTAGAGAAGATTCTTAATCTGCTTTTTATTTCTCCTGTTCTAGCTCACACAAAAAGATTGTTGATACTTTCAGAAGACCAGCATTACTATCTTAAGAAAGCAAACAATGATTTGGTTCCTCCCTTCACAAATCAAAATTTGTCCCACAGTCATCTGTGGCAAGACTCCCATTGGTGTCAGCTATGAGACAGAAGCCCTAAGACTGCTGATTTTTTTTGACCTTTTTTTTTAATCATACTTATAGAGTTATCTAGCAATAGGTCTTAGAATAAAATAGTAAATAAATAAATGAACAAACAAATAAATAAAAAGTCCAAATAGTCATACATGTGAAACACTGGCTAGTAATCCAGATTCCCTACTCATCTACACAAAAGTTCTTCTGGGTGCTCCACTGGCTGAGAGCAAAAGCACAGGAAGAAGAAATTCCCCATGGTCATTTAAATTGCAAGAGCCGTATTTTGACTTATCAAATGAAAGCTCCTAATCTTCAAAATGGGCTCACCAACAAAAGATATCTTGAATTCTGCCTTCCAAAGGAGAAAGTACCAAAAGTAATTTGAAAGTTTTCAAGGTTTATTCCTACTGGAAAATCCATTTAAACAAACATTCAGGCAGACTTTCCTTAGTGCAAAAGATGCTTCTGAAAACTTTAAAAATAGCTATAGGGTTTTTAGCCTCCTGAGGTCAGTCTTCCTTGCACAGTGACTGCCAATCTCAGTACCAGTCTTTGGATCTGTCAAATTTATAGGACTGCTTTAGAAATGTTCTGCCAAGTGGAAAATATTTCTTTTGCAACACTGATAAACATTGGCAAAAAATAAAAATCAGTTATCTTTACTGCAACAATTTAAATATAAACAATTCAGCAGAGAGAGACAGACATCCATAATATGAATTATATCCAGCACTGGTGTATGGTTAATTACTGCAAAAGGTTCCCACAGTCATCAGCACAGCCAAAGCTTATTACTAGAATTGAAGTATCCAGAATGTGAACATAAGTCCTTGAGAGACAACAGGAGAAAAGGTGTGACAGAATGACCACATCAAAGAAGGTTGTTGTAAAACAAAGTTTACCATGTTTCACATATGCCTTTCAAAAGAGGATTACTGAGAAGAGTGCCAAAATATTTTATATGAGTGTCAAAATACAACAAATTATTTTACCAAAGGATCTATTATTTCTATAGTGGAAATGAGATCATACTTAAATGCTAGCAAAAGGCAAAATAACCTCCTTGTTCTTCATAACTTTTCCAAAAATCCTCCCTAACAGCTTTACTCAATTCTGGGTCAGATTCTTATAAACCACAGAAATGACTTTTTTTTTTTTTTTTTTAATCTATAAGATATTATTCTTACATATTCTCCAAAAAAAAATAAAAATATAACTTTACATCCTTTGGAACTGTGATTCCTGTTTCTTAATGGAATCAGAGAACTACTGATGAATCCTTTAAACAGGGTTACTAATAGGGCATAATTATCATATAATAATATTGTATTGGCATCATATACAATTTTCTATTTTTGAAAGTAATTTGTGAGGTTACCAAAGAACTCATCATATCACATGTACTAGGCAAACTTTCTTACATGCAAGTATGACATGGCATTATTTGTTTCTTTGCAAACTCATATTAGCTTATTCTTGTTTTTTAGGTTCTTAAGAACTGGTTGTTTGCTACTTTTCTCTACCCTCTTTTCAACTCTGAAAGTAAGGAAAGACAGACTTTTCTATCAGTCACACTTGCTTTTCCTCTTTTGAAAGATTAATTACTATGTTTGCCCTTCTTCAGCCCTCTGGGGCCAATCCATACTCTATGAACTCTCAAAGATAAACACTACCAGTTTCTGAGCCATTGATCCAGTTAGATCCTGGGGGATTGTAGGTAAACCTCATCAGACCTAGATGACTTAAATACATTGAGCCGAGATAAATATTCTCTGTTTCATGCTTTTCCTGTTCTGGTCTATGCTCACATCCTACACTTGATTTTATTGTGGTAAATTTTTATAAGTAACTTTTTTAAAAAAGGTCTGAAATACAGAATAGACCACTTTAGCTTCATTTGAACTATTAATTATTTTCTCTTCCTCAAAAATTGGATTTGTTTTCCTTTCTTTTCTTTTCACACCTAATAAGGTGAACAGAACATTTTTATTCACTGGATCTTAATCCATCCTTTTAAATTTTTCTCTACATGTTTATGTCACCATTTTATTTGTGCCATTGCCAAGACAGTGCAATTACCACTGACAATACTGTACTTGTCTGATTTTAGGAAGCTCTGACAAAACTGTATTTTTCTCTTGTTAGACTTCATATCTGTATTCTACATCAAAGTCATTTTGTGTTGTGGTTTTGATATTACCTCTTTAAGGAACCTTTCCTGAGACCTTTATCCCTTAAATGACTACTTCTATATAATTATTTTATGATTTGATGGAAATCTACCTTTCAATGCTCATTGCCTCCAATTTTCCGCTATCATTCCTTCTTTTTCTTATAGTCAGAAAGACGGTACTCACTGGACCAAATGATCCTTTGAAGTATTATGTTTCTAAGGTGTTTTCAGAACAGTTTCATCCTAATGGCCTTCTGTTTTCAAACTGAGCTCTATTCTCACTATTTGTTAAAATCAAGTGTGAAATTGTTGTTCCCTTAGTCATTTTTTCCACCTTAGCAGGTCACCTTTGTTTGCTGAAAATATGGATAAAATGAATTTTATTTCAAGATGTTTTAGCAAACACTGATTCTTTTGGCAAAATAGTTACTTTGATCACAGCTGTACACATCAACTATTCTTCTATGTAGAACTCTATTATGAAAAGTTTCCATTAAATATTTAAATTTCATTATTTTTTAAAATTATTCCCTAAAACTTTTTGATGAGGAGCGAGCTTTAGAGTTAAATCTGCCTTCACGGTATTTAGTCTTTGACAACATAAGTTGTCAATTCAAGGAAATCATAGAAAAATGGTTGGGGAAAAGCTGTATAACTTCTCACTAAAAACTGTGGGAACCCTCCCAGCACACAACATAGAGGCAATTTCCATGAATACATCAGCTCAATCAATTCTTCAGACAGAAATTTTTCTGCTAAACTGTTTTCTATGACTGATCTTCAGATTGCTGGAAAATAAGCAGTGTTCAACCAAGAAGCATATATTTATCATTACCATTTCCAGCATCCCCAAAGAGGAAATGGGAACTCTTCAGCTAACATACAAAAATGGCATTATTAGTCTTCTATTTTTATGGTGTTAGCTGAAAAAAATGCTATAAGGCCCCAGCTGCAAATGCAACCTGCTATACTTCCCTTCTACACTGCCCTACATTGAAGGCATATAAAATGAAGCACTTTTTGAAATCTCAAAACTCTTTTGGCAACTATTCAAAAAATTTCCAAGAACGCAAAATCTATGATACTTAGTATTCAAGATTTAACAATGAGTTCTTGTTTGAGTAATTTTGTCATAGCATGTAGTATATGGAAAAAAAAGCAACTATCTAGAAACAAACAAATTTTTTCTATTACACTGTAGACAGAGATGTATCAGAATTCATCTGTGCAGTATTAGCTGCAAGTAAAAGTGCATTGTCAAAGTTCATGTGTATGATACTTTTTAAAATATTTCTAACCATTTCACTGCTCAACTGATACTGTTTAAACAACCTCTTGCAACTGGATAATAACAAGCAACTATGAGAATTATTTTACTGTACTCATGGACTGAGGCACTACAGAAGAATATCTTCTTTCCAGTCCCATCTTGAATGTGTTTTTTCCTAAACTTGCATGGACTGTGAATAGCGCAGGTCATCACCCTCCCTGGTTACTTGAACTAGGTCTAGTGTAAGAAAAACACAGTCTACATGCAGGATCTATGCCACAAAATGACAACAATAAAACAAAATTTTTCAACATGACCAAACACTAAGGCCTGAATTAAACATTACATATGGAAAACTGAAAAAGTTTAAATACACCTCATGAGAAAACTTGATTAGAAGTATGTGGATGCAGTCTGAACAGGCGTGCTTTTGCTACCACTTATATTTTGCTGGATTTCTATTACCAGAATTTGTATTCCAAGTGTTTAAATTACAGTTCTTCCACATCAATGCCACAGCTTTCTGAAGAGAAAAGGCTGGGATGGGAGTGTCATACTTCACTGAGCAAGAAGCATCTCTCCAGTGCATTTTGGGTCAAGCATTATTAAAATGTAATCTATTGTTTCAATTCACTGTTCCTTTCATTGCATGAATCGCTGTTATGTTGATAAGAAAATGCATTTGAAGAAAAGCAGCAGTGACTCCCCAGATGACATCTAGAAGATTTCACTCGGTAGAAAACAGACTGTTCTCAACAGACCACAGAAGAGCCTACAGCTCCGACACATGTTAAGTCTTTTGCATCTTTTTTTTTGGCTAAAAGTAATTCACAGAGGCAACAGGAGAAAAAAAAATGGTAAAAAATTAATAGGGGTTCAGTATTTACTGTTCTTATGCACTACTCAAGCAGTAGAAACTTCTATCATAAGTAAGTCTGATGATACAAATAACAGATAAGGACACAGCAGACCCATTATCAATTTCACAACATTGTTGAGATAAGGGAGAGATTACAGTGTATGTAAGGATGGAAAGAAATTAGAAGAAATTATATATGTCTGAGAGAATGACAACATTTTGATTATTCTTGATAAAGACCAGTCCCTGAAAGTTACTTGGCACATTAACTACGACATTAAGGTGGCACTTCAAACTTTGAAACTAAAAGAACCTTTAGAATAAAAAATCCAAACAAAACGTTCAAAAAAGTAAACAAAAAAACCTTAACCAACCTTAATAAAAAACCACAATAGAAGCAAAACTCTCTTCACAGTTCTAAAAAAAAAGAAACCCAAACAAACAAACAACCAATTGGGAAAAAAAAAAAAACAAACAAACACATAAACACGCACACACACCTCCTCATACTATTTTTGAGAAGGTTGCAGGTTTTTTTATTTGTTAATAACATATTTTCTTTGCTAATCCAAGAAATTCAGAAGGTGAATTCTGAAAAGAAGACATTACTAATGACTGATGTAATTAACAGTACAAAGATAATAATCACACAAGCCTCTGTAGTTGGATTTCAACTGCTAGACAAGCCTGTACTGAGGTATGATAATTTCAGCTAAGAAAGACTGTTTTCTATGACTAATCTCATTAGCTTCACTGGGAATAGAAAAGATGCTAAACTTTATAGATCACTGACTAATGCTAGACAACATACAAGAAATTGTTTGACCTGTTTCCACTCATAATAAAGAAACCATTTCCCCTAAGGACCCAGAATCTCAGTGTAAAAATTCAGTGTTGAGGTTTCCTAGTTAATGTTTGTAAAATATGTTGAGGTCTGGGATGGGAGCCACTACAGAAACACAACATAAATTCCTATGATAAAAAAAGAGGTACACTAAAAAGCAAGTCTCTAATCTTGAAAGATGTATCATATGAGCTCTTAATTGTTTACCACAATTATAAACTTCTGAGTTCTTAAAAGACTACT
The DNA here is from genome assembly GCF_003031625.1 of Empidonax traillii. NCBI lineage: Eukaryota > Metazoa > Chordata > Aves > Passeriformes > Tyrannidae > Empidonax > Empidonax traillii. Next base: position 207,434 of record NW_020955624.1, on the reverse strand, counting down.
GTCCCATTGGGTGCAGCATATTTTCTATATCAGAAGATGAAAAATTACAAGTTAGGTAACATTTTTTGCAGTACATAATTTACATATTAAAATGGTCACAAACTCAACATAAGTAAATGCTGTTATGTTTTTACAGGGGAAGATAAATGTCACACTGGGATGTACAGAGTATTGTTTAGCCTATAAAAGACATAAATTAATTTTTTTATTTTTTTCAGTGCTCTCCAGGAAGCTGCAGGAGTGGGTTACAAAGCAAAAAGGAAAAAAAAAAAAGAAAAAGATCTCCCCACACTGTCACATTGTTTACTGATGCTTTCTCTGACCTGTGGCAGTTTGCACGCTACTTGAGTTCATCCCTCCCAGGGATGGATGCCTGGCTGTAAGACTGAAATGAGTGTTTTTTCTCACCTCTTTCTCATTTTTCTGGAACAGTGTATAGTCTGGAACTCTGTAACCACTTGGAAGATGACAAGGGACACAGAGGGGGAGACCCCGTCCCACTGTTCTCTCACCATGGCCACAGTGAATAGAACTTTTGTCTGACCTGCTTTAATTTGTATCGTGCACTTGAAGCACACAGATTCTCTGAAAATAGTACTAATGCTTAGGAAAGCAAAATAGCCATTGTGTAAAGGAAAGATTCCCTGACTTCTGAAGGCAACAGTAAGGTGTTTCCATGGGGTTTTAAGAAAATTCAAACTGAATTCCCCTCACTCTATCTTTTGATTTGTATTTATTTATGATCATCTTGCTTTATCTACCTAACATAAGAACGTAACAAATTTTGTGTTACAATTCAGGAGGGATGATTGCCTAACTTCCTCAGGTCCTTTCTACTAATTATGATTTTACAAAACAAAGTCTATTTTGGGGGCAAGGGAGATCATAAAACATTTCTTTGCTGGGCATTGACAGAATGGCCCAGGACTACAAGACTGAAAATAACCACACTGTACTTCAAAACTAGAATGACTTATAGCATGCCTCCTTTACCCTGAAATCACTCCCAGGGAAAATCCATCAGAGATAAAATTATTCACACAATCCAAACACTGACAGAATATTTACAAAAGATTTAGAGAGCCCTTAAAACATCCAAGACTAACATTTGATCATTTGATCTGATTAAAGATGAAAAAGCTTCCACAACAGTCATATTTTCTCAGTACCACAAAGATATTTGAAAGCAAGAAAAGACCTAATCTTAATTTTCATATGACTATTCAAGGCTTGCAATTATCACATCTAGATTTATATTGGAAAAATCAAATACCTTCAATTAGTAATAACTGAATTACCTTCAATTAGTAATAATTAAATTCAACTCAATTTTCTTATCTTTCTATCAAAAAGCCCAAAACAAAAAACCAAAACCACAAACTTAGCCAAAAAATAATCCAGACAATATTTCTCACATTTTCCTTTGTTTAGGTAATGTCTGAAAGGAAAATGCTCAGAAAATTTTGCTTTAGAGAGAGAATATTAAGGAAAACGGCAGATGTGTGAAAAGTGGAAGTTACAAGGGAAAGTATTTTATCACAGTTGCTACTAGCAACTGATAATATTGTTTCACTGTATAAAAATGCTGTTTTACCTTTAGATACCTTCAATGAATATTAACTTTTGTACTATAGTCTTTACTATCCTTCTACTTTCAGGGGAAAACTCATAAAGCAAAGAAACACATTGGGAGCTTATACTGTTAATTCTTCAATTTTCTATTCCATCCTTGGAACATATTTCTTCATTTTTACCCAAATATTTTAATGAGAAGGCATAGATCAACACAATAATCCTTAAGACAAATAAATGATACTTAATTCCTACAGACTTCATAAACACCTCATCACTAAACAACTTTTTCTTTTTTTTATCTTGAATTTCTAGGTTTCAAGCAAAACTGGTGTGTGAAAAAAACATCCTTAGTCATTTAAAAGTTCCTTAGCAATTTTGAAAAGTTGAGTTAAAAAAAAAAATCATTCAGCTTTGGGGTAAAGACGACTATTTTGACAGCTCAAAACCAATAGTTTTATGTTAATCTGGTTTGTTTTGCTTATAGAAAATGCAAAAAATTTGTTCAGTAAAATAATGGAATTTGGAAATCACATAGCTCTATGTCATAAATAAACAACCCAGAAAGGGAAGAAAGCATTTGGGATGAACAGTTTACTGAATTCATTTTACAAAAATTAATTTCCTGCTTAATTTTTTTAAAAAAATGCATTTTTTGCAGCACAGGAAATTTTGTAGTCACTTATTACACAGTTCCATTAGTATACTCTGAGCAGTTTTGCCACAGTTCAAGGAAAATACTCCTTTTTGCCCAAAATGCTGCACTACCTCTTCTATTTGCATTGCAAAAATTTCTCCCATCTTGCTTTAACTGGAAGAACAGAAACAGAAGCAGGACTGTAGTATCACGGGCACAGGTCACGGTGTGAGATATAGAAATAAGACCCCTCCAACCCAACAATCAGAAAGACTTGGCTACCCCTCCCTTACTCTTTCTTTCAGCCTGGCACCAGGGCCTCACAAGCTCTGCTGCACACTCAGACACCTCAGTAGCCAGAACAGTTTGTGACAACTGGATAACAAGTGAAAGCACTTGCTCCCAAAGGGTAAGAGGCTGAGATCTCAGCAAATAAGAAGCTGAAAAATTTATATAGTTTAAGTACAATTTTGACATTTGTTTATCTCCACTATTATTCTCCCTGTTGTCTTCAAGAGATTATTACCAGCTCTGTGTTCTCAGCCCTCCCACCAAGGAACACAGCAATATATAATGGAGCAGCATATGCACTGACGTAACAAATAACGTGCTTCTTACCTCAGAAAAGTCGTCTCTGAAGACTGTTTATTCTGAAGGAAATTCTAAGCATGGAAAGAATCGGGTTACAAATGTTTTCAGCAGAGGAAGTGGTAAAGGTTTGTCATGAACTGAATTGAAAATATAGAAAAGTGAAATTTCTGTATCTCAGGGAAGGTTCCAACCAGAAGACAAACAGATCAGCCCTTTTTCTGATGCCTCTGATATCCCATGAATATGCATATTAACATAAGGCACACTTAAAACAGATACTCCTATTGGAAAGTCATTACTATACTCAATTACCGGTAAAAGAAAAAAAAAAATTCCTAATGTCTAAGTTAAGATTTCTACTCTATCCACTTATTTTCAAAGGTTACCCAACTGAAATCACTAGAGCTTTGCCCTTGATTTCCATTAGATTAAACTGAACTACTGGAGTCTTAGTCACTAAAAGCTTTTTATTTCTGTTTCTTCTGCCATTAGGTTAAACTGTGATGTAGATCTGCTTTCTGAGTTGCATTTTGGGATGAGTCACACACACAGTTCTAGTTCTTTAGCTTCAGTTAACAAATCACACCAGAGTGCTAATTAGTGCGAAGATGACACATTGACAGGCAAATATCAGTCTAATTACTAATGATGAGAAAAGAAGTACAGAAAACACCCTTGTGGTTTAACTGTAACTCCATCATTGATGAATAATATAAATCCTATTTAACTATATGAAAAAGTTGTGAGCAGAGTATTCTCCAGCTTCTCTTTTAATCAAAGCAATCTCTACAACCTCTTTTACAGACTAGACTCTTCTGTAATTTCCTCCTCTGTCTTTAAAGCTACAGAAAAGGCTGAGTCACCCTGCCCCCTGTTCAGTAACTGTGCCTTAATCTCTCCTCTGATGTTTCAGTGGTATCTACACATCACATTTTACACACCCATTGAGGTTTTCTTAAATGTCTCTGAGCTCTGACTGTGCCCATTCCCCAGTCCCAGATTAGCTTTCCCCATATGGGAGGTGGGTTGTATCCAGTAATGGGAGTGAGTTTTTTAAAAATATATGCTGCAACTGAACAAATTTGTGGGGAGGAGATACAGAGATTAACCAAATCAATCCTAAAATACTGCAGCAAATTGCAAACCTGTATTTGGCCCCAGTTTAAAGCTCACTTTTTTCCAGATGATTCTAGAAAACTATGTCTTAACACTCTTCCATTTCGCTAGAAATGGCTCAATAGGTAGACTAAAAAGAATTTATAGAATGCTTAGAAAAAAGAAAAGCAGATGAATCAGATTTTCCACATTTTACTTTGCCTTTTTAAAGTTAATGAACAATGAAAATAGATTGATCCATTTGTCCACTAATTTTATTTTTCAGTTTCTCAAACGGACACTCCTGTATCATCTGGATCTCAAACACACTAGGCAAATATTTTAAAAAGCTAAACAGTGATTCTGTATAAGAGTCTGTAGTAGAAGTTGTTTGCCTCTTTAAGTAGTCCTTACCATTCTTGGTTTAATGTCATGTCATTACTATTTTACATACCAACATTTCAGGAAAAACCTGACCACATCAGCCCCACTGCAAGACATACTAAGACATAGTAGTAGAGTTTCATTTCTTGCTCTACAGATAAATTTGTTTGCTTAGAAAACTCCATTCAGAATTTTAATTCCTCTCACTACCCACCTATAACAAACAGGATGTCCATCCAAGCACCACTGAACACCTAGGAACCAATTTCATATCAATTATTTTCTGCTGTCAGTGTTACAATAATCCTGCCCTGCTGCTGTTACTAGTTTTTGCGAATATCTTGAGAAAGCACTTTTGCATGGAAAAAAAACCTTATCTAGTTAGAAATCCAGCATCACGTTAAAGATAGAGCTTCAGGGACAGTCACAATAGCAAGGTGACTAGTTAGAACTGCCAGGAGTCACATCAGGAGTGACAGAGAGTCCTCAAGACAAGGCATTACACTTAATGGCCACTGAGGAAAATGTTAAGGATATGCAACACTGCTTAAGTACAAGAGTTAAAATTAAAAGCCAGGTGTGACTTTCGGTGTATAGTACTATACTCAAAAGAAAAAAAAGGTGTGCTTTGAACGAGAAGGGTGGGGGGGGGGAAAGGCAAAAAGAAAAACAGGCATTGACACGAGACATGAATAACCTTTTAAAGCCTCTTCAGTACTCAGATAACTGCAGTTTAAAAATTACCTCAACAATAAAAAGACAAGTGTTGAAAGAAACTTTACAAGAAACGACTGAGAAGTTGCTAAAATTGTCCAGCATGTGTCTCACCTCCGACACTTTTAAAGTTCTACTAAACTAAATACATGCTAAAGTCATCTTTTGCCTTCTAACTTGCTAACTCCATCTAACTTTGTGGGTTTTAATAACTGAAGTTGTAGGGAAGGTTAGGTTTGTTGCTTGGAAAATTAGGTGAAGTTGTTAATGTTTGACAGATTTCTTTTTAATCCTTTAGAGAGAAATATAAAATTCAATACAATCAAAGAAAATAGGATGATGACTATCACTATTACTCCCTTCTTTGGAATAAAAAATTAAATTGTTTCAAAGAATTGTCAAGAACTCCATCAAGCCAGAAAAGCTGTTCTGAAAAAAATTATTTTCAAAGATGATCTATTTCATTCTAACCCTTCCATAGGGAGTTGATAGGGATAAGGTAGTAAAACCCTTGCCTTCTCAGGGACAATGTCTAAACTCCAGCATTCACATTTTTAATCAAGTCTTTGAAGTGACTGCTTCATTTTAGTTCTGCGGTCACATTTTCACCTACACAGACATCAAGTAGGTATATTTCTTTCTTTTATGCTTGAATTATTATCTTGGTCCCAGGAACTCCAAATGCTTCTGCTCCCCTAAACTAAAGCAATCTGCCTCCACCTCAGCCCTGTCATACTTGGAAAAACTACTGTGCAGTGTGCTTCCTATGTACAGTACAGAAATTATTCTTGAAACAGAGCAGGGCCCTGAAGGAGTTAACTCAGAATGCAAGCTCTGAGTAAAGAACTAAAAGAACCAGAATTCAAGGCTAGTGGAAAATAACACCTGGCCAAAGAATGCTAACACACTAACACAAAGAACATAAAGTAAGAACATAGGAAAATAAAGAACACCAAAAATGCTAACATACATACCTAAATAGACATAGGGAAGGGTTCCTTAGGAGATAAGTGGCGAAATAGGGGCATGAGTCCAAAATCTTGCAAAATTCACCATCAGGAAGACAGCCAACTTAGAAAGTTGAAAAGTTCAAAGCGAGGAAGACTTCTGGAATGAGACCCCCTGAGGATAAAGAAACAGGAACGACCCCCGAAACAGCACCCTAAAAGGACAACTCTGCCCAGACTCCGCCCAGGCTCCGCCTGCTATGAATATTATAATGTGTTGCAATAATATGAATATGCATGTAGAAATTATGTAATCTCTTACAAAAACTGTATAAATACCTGACTTTACACTGATAACTTTGGGTTAGTTTTGTCCAGCATGAGCTGGCTAGCCTCCAACGTTTCTTAAAATAAATATCTTTTGCTGCTTAAAGACTCAAAACTGTCTCTAAACAGTTTTCAATGCGCCTTTTTGGGCATCATTCTTTTCATCCAAAGACCTGACTTAAAAATCACTTCTTTAAACACCCCTTTGTCATTTTTAGCACGAGGGATAGCATTCTCAATGCACACAGGTTAATACTCAGTTAGTTATTCAGATGTAGATCAAAAAGGTCTACAACGCAAAGAAGGAAAGAGAAGACACAGCTCTAATAAAGGTAGAAGGCAGTGGGCAGCCTTATAACTATGGATGACTATATATAATTTCTAAATTTTATTGCTCTTCTGGTCTCTTTTCACAGAGTAGAAAGTCCTAAATCTAGTCCTAAAACTACAGATTGTTTTGTGATTGCACTATCATGAAAAAAAATACAAAGTTAAATGAGCTTGCACTTGTTTTTCCATGGTCAGCTGAAACATCTCTAGTTTTCTGTAGCTTGTAGTCTTCAAAAGTCTTCAATCCTCATGCTGTGCAGGCTCTATTTAGCAGCCAGACTTTCACACATCCACCATCCTCTATAAGCCCAGGAGTGGAATGAGCCATTTAATTGGGCTCTTATTACTTGACTGATTCACAGTTTACTAATGATCTCCACATTGAAAGGAGAATCCAAATATTGCAAGAGGAATAGCAAAGACATTTTGTTTTATGAGACTATTCAGAAGTGCCTCTCATGTATGTAACTCAAAAGCCCCTAAATCTTTGATGCTAGCTCTACTGCCTGCTACTTTCTTTAATAATAATGGGGAATAATTCCTTTAAACCATCTTTTAATGAACTGAATTAACAAATTATCTATAGCTGTATTTGAGATAGATACTACCGGCTTTACTGGTTTTCCCTGGAATTTGGGATGCCAGAACACATTCACAGAAATAAAGCATAGTTTTATCTCACTTTAAAGTGAAAGATAAGAATCAAACTTATTATCTGATAAAGGGACTAACGATTTTTTAAACAGGTATCTAAACACAACACCTACACTTAGCATTTCTGAGCTCTTGTGGGTAGCACACATCACTTATTCAGATTACATTTTTACCAATCCCTTAGCCAGGAGGATTTGGTTAAAGGCATATATCAAGCAATAAAAATATTTTGGTTTATATATACATATATTTGATTCATATAGACAAGTATACACATACACTAAGGTGCATGCTCTCACACACACACAATCTTTTTGCCAGAAAGAAGAAAATGTGCTTAGAAACCAAACCAAAAAGGAAAATTAAATATGCAATTTTGTTAAGTCCTTTTTTTGTTTTATTACTAGTTTTTAAAATTAATTCCTAGGAAAATAAGTCACACCAGTTCTGTTGACAGTTCACAAAACCTTTCAGATCACAGATTAGACTGAGCTGGAAGTGACCCCCATGGATCATCAAGTCCAACTGTTTAGTACATAGCCCATACTGGGATTGAACCTGCAACCTTGGCATTATTTGCACTGTGCTCTAACCAATTGAGCTAATTGCACTTATCCTGCTGAGTACCCATCACAGAATACAGAAGTTTTTTTCACAGTAAAGGAAGTCATCCTAAGAACACAACCACAAAAAAAAAAAAAAAAAAAAAAAAAAAAAAAAAAAAAAAAAAAAAAAAAAACNAAAAGCAAACATCCCCAAAATTAGATTTAGTCAGATGTCTAGAATGAGCCCTGAGGTCACTGAAATTAGGAGTCTGCAATATTCCAGGATACTGTCACTCCTCTTAGTTGTCACCACAATACTACAAACAGGCTGTGGAGTGTACCTATGTTGTATCTGTACTTGCAGACTCAACTATATTTGATATGTCGACAGGTCTTCAGTGCTCATTCAGGGAAATATTCGCCACCAATTTACCATCTAACTTTCCTTTCCTAAAAAATAAGAAGGAAATAGTGGGTTGAGGACATAAACTCTTCTTGGCAATGTACTTGAACACAGCCACTGCAAACTAATGACATCTAAGCAGCATGTAACACTTATGTTTCATATAATAGGAAAAGAAAAACCCACAGTAATAACAAAAAGCCAAACGAGTCTAACTGTGTAAAAGCTTTGGTGACAGGTACAAGGACTGCACTGAAACATCCACTTTAAAATTTGTGAGGGTTTTTTCTTCCTATTATTTTTTCTTGAGAGTTAGAGAATTAGGTTAGTGAGTAAAGTAAAAGCCATCCACTAAAGAAAAGCTAGACGTGTGCAACGAGGCAGAACCATCTCAACACCCCCTGTGTAGAATTAGCATATATTCACTTAATGTGCATCAACTACTTGGTCACTTCTTTCCAATAGCTATAGACAGGCAACTGTCCTTAGCTTATCTACTTTGGATTTTCTCAAACTAGCAGGACTTCCATTACTGAAAATAAACTACCAAGGATGACATAGTTTACCAAATTTTTCTGTCCTTTGATTAAGCTACAGAGAAACTTCTGAAATCTATTATTATGCTGGATACCTAAACTTAACTCAATCTTGAGATTCTATAGTTGAAATAGGTTTAAAAACTAGTGATCATCTTAATCTCTGCAGTTTTATGACTGTGCTTGACAAGGCTAAATGCAACACTAATAAAGGCTGACACTTCCCCATAGTGGATGGTTCATAAGGAAAAAATTATGCCAAGTATCTAGTAAAAAGCATTCTTCATTACCTTAGGAGACTGCTTTCACAGCTTTGGGAGGTCTGAAGGCCATTAAAATATTTGATAAGATTTAACACTTCTACAATATTGATGCTTGCTCGACTGTGGCACAGAGCTGCAATTTCTTCTTCCTAAAAGCACCTGGGCAGACGATCTTCACTTTGTTTTACTTCCCTCTTGCCTCTTTCAGCAACTTTGACATTAGGGAGACAAAGCTGTTCAAACACATGCTAGCTTTAGACATGTGTGTTTCCATTCCACCACAGAAACCTGACTGGAGAAACCAAGGTGTAAGAGCCAACAGCAGAACATCTGCACACTTAGACAACTATCTGAGATCCCACCACAGCTGTAGGACTGGCCTGAAGACTGGAAGTTGTAATGCTTTCATTCACTTTCAGGGGAAGGTCTTTGACACAATAAGCTACTTACAGCTAGCTTAAAATAACCTATGGCTTCAATTACGTGACTAAAACCACACCTTTGAATATAATCATGGTAAACATACTACAATTTGAAGAAAACCAGCTGCCTCTGGTTGTGAGACAACTACTAACTCTAGTAGGAATCCTTTACATGTAAACAACACAATCGATTACTGCTGAAAAAAACCTAAAGCATGCAGTCAAGTACAATATTGATGTCTAAGAACCTTTAACTGTTCTTCCTAAAGTAGTAGCTTTTCAAATCATGTGTCAAGTTTTCTCATTGCCAAGATGGCAAGCTGTTTTGCTGCTGTTGCTCTTCCAGATCATCAACAGAAAAGCTGAGATTTAAGTTCCCTTGGGCTTAAACACACAAATTGCTCTTTCAGTTGGCTGTCAGAACTCTCCTGGCTCAGCCATATTTATAACTCTGCTGGTCTGGCTGGGGTAGAGTTAATTTTCCTCCATATTCTTCTCCCAGGTGGGTGATATACAAGTGAAATTGAGAGCTTCCTACTTGGAATTACCATTATAAGACACAGTCATTACACAGTCAATTTTATACCAAAAGATACACCAATACCTTTCTGAGAATCCAAATAACTCTAATGAGTGTTGAATATACAGATTCTATCTTTCCACTACTTGAAAAGTCCTCAGTCCTCTCAATCTGCAGTTCCCTTGCACACACATGATGTAGTAGAAAATCAACTCCCCAAGCCCTTTCTGAACCACTGCCAGTTTCTTATCCATGTCTCAACGACCAAGCTCCTTCCAGGTTCTTCCCTGCAAAGGGCTTCCATATTTTCTTTCTCTAGATCTCAGCTTTAATGCACCGAAATGCACTTCTATTAGCCATGCCCAGAAACCCTTCCATCGAAGGAAAGAAATGTTAATATAAAATGGTGAGGATCTGAAAAATGGTTTCAGTTCCTACCTTGGTCTGAAGTACAAAGTCAAGGGAAAAAAAAACTACCCTTCCTACCAGAAGTTCCATGTGTCATTTATGCTACATGGCTACTACTGCTAAAAAGCCCAGCAGCATAAAAATAAGTCTAGTAAACTTGCCTTTCTGTCAGTTTGTATTATTTACAATAAGTGCCAAAGGGATGGAATTCTAGCAAGCTCTTTAACCAGTTTGGCCATAGGCTCTGCCAGTTGATAACAGCGAAAGAAGTTTGAGAGTGTTGGAGGAATTACACTGATTCGAAAATTGCTTTGAGGTCTTAGTGCTTTGATGAAAGATATCCAAGGGGAGCCAGTAGTTAAGTAAGGTACAGATTAAAAAATTGTTTTTAGTATTTTTACCTTGGCAATATAGGTGTCTGGATCAATCCACGGTGGGAAAAAGTTTTCAAAATAATTTAACTCCTCCTGAAAGTTCTACAAAACCGTACACTAAGATCAAATTCAGGAACATAAAGATACTACTGGAATTCCTTTTCTTTATCAAAGCAAAGTGATTTTAAGTTGCCTATATTACATAGAAAGTAATTAAAAAAAAAAATTAGAAACCTCATGCAGCAGGATGTCAGCAGGCCTAAGAAATTATACTTTATAACTCACAAAAATAATTTGACCAGTTTGAGATGAAAAAAAGATGTTTTCCTGTCAGAGGACAAAATTTATCTCATTTATCCTTGGTTATCTTTTTTCCACAATGCAAAATATTTATTGTTATTATTATTATTATTCATGTTTAGAAAGTTTACAGTCATACTGTAGCACTTGACTAACACAGCATTACATGAAGTGCACTTGAAATATTTTTTTCTTATTTTTGGGGGAGTCCCCTAATAGAGAATTGAATGCATAAGGTCCACACCATGAAGAAGTGAACAACAAACAAATGGAAGAGGAGTGCAAGGGATACAGCCTCTCTAATAACAGATATATATGTTTTGAGCTATTCTCCCAATGGGCTGCAACTCACTTTTAGTCCATTGTTTTTCTTTTTATTATCATGGAACAAACCAGTTGCCATTGAATCAAGGTAAATAAAACCCTTCAACATCATAACAATCTTTCTATTTTTACAGTTATAACATAGATCATCATACATTCTCAGATTCTATTCTATACATATCTCATTGTGTAATTTATAAAGACACTTTAGTAAATCATGACCTCTTCCCACAGGATTGTTATGTGGTTTTCCTAATACAAGAATATTGATAAGTACAGATTCTTAAAAGGATAAACCTATGATGTCGTAGAAGTTAGGAAAAAAAAAAAAAAAAAAAAAAAAAAAAAAAAAAAAAAAAAAGAAAGAAAGAAAGGAAAAGATACACTGGTCAGAATTTGAGATTAGCCTTTGCAAGAGAAGTGGATGGTAGTAGAGTGATAGGGAAGTGAGAATTCTGACTTGACATTTATTTTTTAAGTGTCCTTTAGACCAAGTTAGCATCAAGGGTGAACTACACTAACCTAAGCAGTAACAGTTCCTGCCACAGATCAGGGTCATAAAACAGGATAGGCAAACAATAATCAAACTTAGAAAAAAAAAAAAGCTGAGAAGTTTAAAATTACCGTCCATTTCTGATCTAGGCTTTTCTGACAAAATCATTGTTTCTGCAGCAAAACCAACACACAGAATAGGAATAGCCAGGTGGGGAGGGAGAAGACAAAATTATTCACATGCTACTTTTATTTATTCCTCTGAGAGCACTGCACCTGCAGGGAATCCTGAGTAGATGTTCACTTCCAGAATTAATGTTACATAGAAAGAACAAACATGAAACTCCTCATTCTCCATTTTGCTGCTTTTGTTGCTAATATAAATCCTTTATGTACCTCACTGCATGCAGATATCATTCTTTTAAGTACCTGACAAGCCACTAAGCATAATACCCAATCCTTCACTGAAAATAGCTCAATAAAATAACTGACAACAGTTGTTTTGTAAGTATAGTCATCAAATTAACAAAATGCTTTTTTTTCAGGAAATTCACTATTTAATAGGAGAGAGGCAGGTAGGCATAACTGTACATAGCCACCTATTTGGGACAATTACATATTTTTATGAGTGACTCATTTCTATTCATACTTAAGTGCACATTGTACAGATGGAGTAATCCATTGATATTCAAGCTTTGTATGTTAACATCATGCATCTTTTTCAACTAGATGAGAATTCAAGTCAGTGAATCATTCACAATACAGGTAATTAGTAATGGAGGATGACTATTCAAATGGCTAGTTATTAGCTACCTCCTGTCCTTCACAGGAAGGATTTCCATAAACTATAGTTTACTTTTTCATAATAACTACTCTACCTGAAAAAACACACCACCAACTCAAACACAAAGCCCAGGTAAACTACTAATGCAAGGGGAAGCATGGTAGACCATGTGCAATTAAAACCTCCTTTTTTATTTTTTTTTTTAACCATGCTATTAGCATGTCACCTACCCTTACAGAACCACTGTTCTCTGTATTTTTGTGTTGTTTTTTTTTATTCCCCTCCTTTAATATTTTAATTCCTCCTGTTATGGATTGTTTTCTTTTGTGTGAGCAGATTTGAATATAGCACATTTTAGGCACAATGAGAAACTAGAAATCAATGGTGATGTCTCTGTAAAACTCAAAAATACTCTTGTTTAGAGAGTGTACTTCTATAAGACACTACATTTGCCACATTCTACTTCTCAGTAGTGCTACTGTATTAGTGGTTCAATAAATTTCTGCAAAATCAGCAAAATTATTACCTAGGTGTCAGACACTAGGTAGAATTGAACCCTAATTTTTGTTCTGAGGTTTACTTCTGTCCAAAACAGTCATCATGCATGAGATGACTAGAACTGATCCTACTCATACCAAGGTACCTAGACACATTTTACAGATATTCTTTATGGTTAAATATAGAGGCCATAGCAGAATAATTTGTGTAACCCTGATTCTATAGCAATGATGGGGAGGGCAGAGGATGGGAAGACAAGAAAGAACATACTGGGAAGATACTGCTCCTTATTATTTTAACTACTTCTAATTCCTTACTCAAAGTTATAAAGCAGCACCGGCACTGGAACATAACACAAGCAGTGCACAGGAAAGATAACCAGCACAAATAAGGACTGAAAGAAACTAAAGCCTAATATTGTGTGCCATAACAAAAGAATAATTTTCACTTGATTTAAAATATTAATAAGACCCACTGCAGGAGGAAATGCCTGAGACTAGGTAGAGCTCTAACAACTGTTAAGACTCTAACAACTCTAAGACCATGCAGAGCTAGACAACTGGTACCACAAACTTAAGGGAAATGTAAAACTGTCCAGAGACCAAAAGCATGAAGTATAGCACATAAGAAAAAAAAAAAATCTGAAAAGATAAGGAAAACAAAATGAAGCAGCAACAGGAAAGAAAAAAAAAAAAACCTAGGAAAAAGTCTGGAAGAGACTGTTGATATATTTTAAGATAAATACTTCTGGGAAATGTTGGTTGCAAAGAATCTCCCCCTTATTTGATTTAATAGGATCATTGAATAGTTTTGGTTCGAAGGGACTTTTTAAAACATCAGCCAGGCAAACCTTCCTTCAATGAGCAGGGGAGATCTTCGACTAGATCAGGTTGCTCAGAGCCCCATCCAACCTGATCTCGAATGTTTGCCAGGATGGGGCATCCACCACCTTTCTGGACAACCTGTTCCTGTGTTTTACCATGTTCATTGCAAAAAACTTCTTTCTTGCATTTAAGCTAAATTGACTACTTCAGTTTAAAACCATTACCCCCTGCCCTATTGCAACAGGCCTTGCTAAACAGTTTGCCCCCATCTTTCCTATAGGGCTCCATCAAATTCTGGAAGAGTGCTGTAAGGTCTTCCCAGAGCTTTCTCTTCTCTAGTCTGAACAAGCCCAATTCTCTCAGCATTTCCTCATAGGAGAGGATTTCACCAATAATTGCTTTAATGATCAGAAGTGAATTTACTAATGCAAGCAGAGATTGGATTTCACATATCTGTAGTACTTAACTAGAATTGTATCAGAGGTACCTGCTTTCATCAGCAATTTCTACTCACTGGAACAATTCTCAGATAATGTAACCAAGCTCTTTGGTTGGGATTTTTTATTGTACATGGAAAACAGTCATGAGAGGGGACATAGTCTGCCTTTGTTAGGCTGTAGTGATGTTAAAGCCTGTCATTCTTGCTTTGGTGCTAGACAGAAAGTACTCAGAGGAAATAGGAAAAGTCTTAGATTCCAGGATGAAATTGTCCATGTAAAAAACAGTACCTTAAAAAGTATCCTTTGCAGTAAAGGAACATTTTTATATTCTTAAGTCTGCTTCAGACACCCCAGAAGTTCAGTTGCCTTCTCTCAAAGCTTTAACACAGTGAAATAATGAAAGCTTCAATGTGTATAGTCACAGTGTCTGATACTGGAAACAGAATTTTCCAGTTATTTATGTTCAGTTATATTTCCAGTCCAGAAGAACCAAATTTCAGTTATCTACTGAAAAAGCTTATTCCTTCAGCCCAATATTATAAAAAGCTTCTGACAAATGGCAGGACAATGTGGTTTAGGATTTTTTTTATGTTACATAAAAAATATACCAGATACATGAAGTGATTTTTGCTGGATAGCATTTACTCAAAGAACAGTTTATTGTTACCTAAAGAAACTCAGCTGACAGAAACTACTCCATCAGTTTCTCAGCTAAGTCTACTTTGATAACTACAGTTTGAGGATTGCTATCAAGACTTATGCAAACCTAAGACACAATGGCCCTGTATTCATGCACGACCAAGTATCCCTTCACATACCCCAACCTCAGCCTTACAGTGGGACGTAGTTTTAGTGAAAAATCCAACAATATCACAAGTATTCTCTCAAAAGATTTGGACAGAGATGACCAAATAGAACCCTGGTGGTGAAACACGCAGCACTGCATCAATTTATAAGTCCTTTTGGCTCATCCCTTTCTAGGGTCCAAGAGATATAAGAGGGATTTTAGAAGTGGTTGCACTTTTAAAAAAAAAAAAAAAAAGAGGAGGAAAACCCCACACAGACCCCCATGTGTTTACAATCAGTATCTAACCAGACACAGAATGCGTGCAGGTGCATGTGCACTTGTATTATCTATATGTGAATAGACAAGTTCAGGCTCTAAGTATCTTTCAGAGAGAAGAGAACAGGAGAGAATACGTGCACAGTGAGGGTGGGGAGGAAATGTTTGTTTACCTCTGCATAAAAACATTCCATAGGTCTCTTCCTTTCAGGTCTCAAGGGATTTACCAAAAATTTAAAATTCCAGAAGAAAATATTAGACTTACTATTGCCTCAAAATGTTCCTCTATCTCCTGGTGTCAACCCTAGTCAAAAGCAACTTTTCTTACTGTGAATCTTGAAAAAAAAATTATCAATATCTTGACATTTTACAAATACCTTGTTTGTGTTTTTCTCTTGCGTATTTCACTTATGTATTTTTCTCTAAGTAGCCCCAGTACTATTTCCTTAAGGAAAATAGACATTGTGATTGACTAAAACCTTGTCACTTTAGGAAGCAAAAATGTTTCCATGCACCTGCTTTTCCCTTAACACAGTAAAGTCATGGCTTCCACAACAGACCTCTAACCTAATGCATATCGATGTTTCTTTCAGAAATGACACTCTCTATCAGGTTGCATTTTTTCATTTATAAAGACAAAAATTGTAATTTCATATTCCTTAAACATAGTAGCTCATTCTGTATTTTACAAGGATTTTTTTTCTTTTGGTTTTATTCTAGCTATCCTACTTTTTAAGTCCCCATAATCTCAGCACATCTGCAAACTATTAGAACATTTTTCTTGAAATTCTGTCAGACAGAACTTGAAGTTCTGTCCAAACTCCATTAAAACTATCATCTTTTATTTCAGATCTTGGCAGCTTATCCTTTTATCTTCTACCTGACTCTTTACTATTGTTCATCTTGTCAGCATGAAAAGATCCCTTGCCACACCACTTTCTCACAGAACCCTACTTTTTCTTATTTTTCTTTTTTTTTTTTTTAATTCTCTGCTATGCAGCTGAGTTAATTCAACCCTAATTTCACATGGATTACAATTCATTATGTCATTGGTTACATTTATAACTTGACATACTTTTTAAAATAACAGAAACAACAATATATGTAAATAGTAGAGAGTCTTTAAAGTTTATATTTAAATTCCTATTTAAAAGCAAAACACTACTGCATCCTGCACCGAGGAACTGTTGTCAGTCATCATGATTTCATTGGTATTCATTTTGGGTCACGGAACAGGGAAGAATAGCAGACAGGAGAAGAATACAGTTTGCATGCAAAGGCAAACTGCTCTACTGCAAGGTTAAACAAAGATAATTTTAGAAGCCATTCACAGTAATGTATTTATGCAGATTTTCTGACCTAAGTGAAAACTTGAAACAATAAACCCTCGAAAGGTAAAACAAAACAAAAAAACAAACAAAAACAAAAAAACCAAATCAAACCAAAACAAAAAATCACCAGGCAAACACCTCCCACCAAAAAAACCCAAACAATTAAACCTCCACACCACAACCTTTGAAAGATAGGAAAAAATAATAAATGAAGGGTCCTTCGTTGCTTTCAGCTAGGGAAAGAGGACTTTTCACTATCCACATACAAATGAAGCAGCCAACAGCTTAAATACTCAGTATGAGAGCTTTTTATAAGATTAGCCTTTTAAAAACAGCACTTTATTATGGTTCACTTATCAATATAGACAGGTTCATAAATACCAGTTATTTTATACACTTAGATATATAAATCTACCCAGAAAAAACATGCCCTCTCTCTCTGCCCACATACAATCTTTCAAGAAAAGAGAAACTGGGACAAATAAATTTTTCCTTTTTTCCTTTCTCAATGTTGCCAAATTCTGTTGCCTAGTCAGCCATAATACATTCACACATGTATTGGAAATACATATGCTGTAGATACCTCCATGGAATGCAAGATTCAAATCACTTCTTCCAGCCTGGACTGGCATTTTAACAAACCACCAAATTTCCATCACGCTGTTGCTGTTTGTCTTCCAAACTGCTTTTTCTACTGAGATGAACTAGCACTTGTTGCTCAATCTTACTCTCTCCATACATATCTTGGAAAATATCTTCAGCAACGATGATGGTACCACTTCTATGTACTTTAGCCATTTTTCAAATGTAGATAATATGGAACACTTGAACAGTTTCCTTCTTGTGGTGCAAGTATAAACATCACTAATATCCTCTGATCAAAGACTGCACACACACACACAAAAGACAGTGTCCCTGGAATCACAGTTGGGAAAAAAGTATTTTACTAATGTGTATATCATCACATGCATTCTTAGTTACCTCAGGTACTACAAACATAAGTTTGCAGGAATCTGTTCTGCAGCTTCCACTGACTACACTAGTAGTGACACAGAGCAAGAAGCATCATTTCAATGCAGGAGAATGTGGTAGCACACTTCACTTGGCATTTTTGCTGAAACTAGCAGGCAGACCACAAGGATTTGCCCTCTGGTTCACAACATCACCCTGAATGTTAGCTTATTCCGTAATGAAGTGAACATCAGTGTTCAAAGCAAAGACTCTAGCACTGAATTTTCACACAGGCTTCCACCAGCTGCTTTTGCAATGCTGCGTTTGAGAAATGGTTTTTTTGAGAAACACCTTCAAAAGCAGCTGGACAGACCACAGCTTGGGGGTCATCAGTTTTCTCCACATCCACATAACATGAATTGTATTTTAAAAACAACCCAGTAGTATTTTCTCCTGTTTCACAACTATTTAGAATAAATTCATCATACAAGAATATCTGATGTCTCAACACAGCCACAGAACAGTGAACAATAAGTAACAATCAAACCTTGCTAAAATTATTTTTTTTTTAATTAAAAAACCAAAACAAACAAGACATCACACCACCAAACCAAACGCAATCCAGCATTTTTCTCTCTTGGTAAAAGTACATTGACAACAACCTACTGTTTCCACAATATGACTCTGTGATGTTAATATATACAAAGAAAGAAGGACAGAAAGCCAGCATCTAACAAGAATTTGATCCAGTTAACCAAAGTGTCATAGAGGCTTACATAATTTGGAACAAGTTTTGATGGTTCAATCCTTCTATTTTAATGAAGCTTTACCCTTGAGATGTTACTTAAAATCTGATTTGGCATTGGATCAAAAAGTACTCTGCTAATGCAGAATAACTTCGGTATACTGGAGTAAGAATTTCCTTGATACATTTTACATGAAATGGACAGAGATTCATACTTTTGATGCTCTCCATAGAACAGGAAAAAAAAAAAAAAAAAAAAAGGCATTTTTCATTTATTTTTTTAAAAGGAATGAATAATCCCATTTTCACTGGATGCAAGGTGAGGGTAGGTAAACAGGTCATACTATTAAAAACTCAAGAAGTTTCTTGAATGGTATATAACCACTAATTTTAGGTTGTTTTTTTAAAAAAAGAGAACACATTGCATATCTAGATTTTCTAAGAGGACCAGCATTCTTCAAGAGTTATGATAATATATGGGTGAATGAACAGGTGTCTGCCTACTAGAAGTTGGATGCTGCTGCCATATTTTCAGTTTTGCAGCAACAGATAATTCTATTTGATGGTGTTTCTTTCAGTTCCAGAGCAGGGAGCTTTCCATATGTTTTTTTTTTTGTTTTTTTTTTTTTAGTGGAGGTTAATGGAAGCCAAGGTTTTCATTCACACACTAATTTACATGTAAGAGAGACGTGAACTAAGACATCATCCTAATGGGTTTAAAAAGAAAACAAAAATTAAAAAGTAGCTTTTTGGACTGCACATTTAGAAAGATAGGGAGTGTTAGTTTTGCAGCCAAGCATGCAACTAAAAAAAGTCATAGGTGTTACCATAAAATAAGTTGCAAAACCTTTAAAACTGGGATAGGCTAATAATCACAGTGGTAGATCGATCCCTTCTATTTATTATAGGATGAACTCTTATTCCCATCAGTGGAAAGACTGAAACAACAATCCAACAAGCAGCTTTTCTAGGAAGTTGCTTCTCATAGGATATCCCAATGTTTTCGTGCTTTCTTTGTTTTGGACTCAAACAACCACAAAAAAATTCCCGTTAAATACCATTTTGAAAATATTTGGGCTTTTTTTGACTACTGAAACATGAATATATGTTATACTTCAGTGAGTAAAACTACTGTCCCTTCTGTATATTTATTATCCATTTCATTCTAAATTTTTTTCTAAAACAACTTTATTTCATTTTAGTCTGGATATTCTACATGTATCAGCATTACAATATGAAAGGTTTTATCAAAGGAAATTATCTATCCTTTTTCTCTAAATACACCTTCAAGACTCATTTGGATTTTTTTTTCCTACTGAAAATTGATGAAATTAGATTCACACAAATAATGCAATTTTTTGGATGAATTATCTCTGAAAAGAAACTAATCAGTTTAAAATTCTGATTCAGTTCTAGGTGTCACATGCCTGCTACGGAAAAAACATGGAATTTTTTTCCCCTGCCACTGTTACACCCACACAGTGCCAAAGATTAGAAGAGGAGCATCACCCTGTAGACTTCCAAGTATAACAAGGGCCTTCACTGGAGACAAAAAGCAACCTGGTAGCTGAAGAGCACACAGCTTCAGATTAAAAGTAACTAGAGGGCAAAAGAAGGAATATAAAGGAGGCGAGAAATGCATATCTACAAAATAGGTTCTTCAGGTATCTCCAACTTCCTTGAATTAGTTGGAAAATACGCTGAATGCTGATAGGAATATGGTGCGATAAGTTTGTTAAGTAAAGATTTAGGGCATTTTAATAAGAATTCTAACTGTTTCTACACAACTTCTGTTTTCAGTTGTCATTCTAATATCACTCTAATGGCTTTGCAAGCTGGACTTTTGAAGTGAAGAAAGGACCCATATTTAAGCTGTGATCCTAACCGTATGTCTCAGCAATACAATTCCTTTTCCTGCTACTGGGAAGTACATCTTCACCTTCATATAGAGTGTATTAATTTTTAACTCCCAACCACAAAATAATGAGGTGGCAAAATAGAAGCAGCAGAAAAGACTAGTAAATTGGACCGTGTGTTCAACTCCAGTCTCAGCATACACAGAGAAGAGGTGGAAAGAGACCGCTATTGCTCCCTTCTGGTTCATTCAATCCGCTTCCTTTGTAGGTTCATTTTGTTTTTCACAGCTGCAGAAGTTCAAACATACTAAGAGCAAAAGAATGTGAGATTCCTCAGAGGTTTTTAAATGGAATTCTGGGGTGAATCGTCACTAGAAAGATGATCCACCAAAGCAAAAAGATGGATTAGAGCTGTTGGCTAAATAGAAGCAAAATTTTCTGATGTCCTCACAATTCACAAGTGCTTAGGTCTTTATTCATTTCCTTTAACTTGAAGAGATTTTAAAAAGGATTTTGACTAAGATAACTAGATATAACTGAAATGATATTTTGCATGTTATTATCAAAAAATCTTCAGTGTGAAAGAGGAAATACTGAGATTTTCATTCAGTTGCAATTTGAAAGTCCAAATTTGCCTGTGAAAAAATTTGAATAATTTTCACTTCTTCACCCCACTTCTTCAATAACAACCTTAAAATTGTAAAAGGTTACTGTTTTTAAATTCATTTAACATACCAATAAAATGCTAGTTTCGTATAAACATCAGTAATACTGGAGTCTGCTCTATGAGGTAACTGTGGTGAGCCAACCTAGACTAAGTAAAGAATCCATTAGCCTTCTTGAATTTTCTACAAACAACGGGAAAAGTAGTCACCTATCAACAACCATGTCATGGAACATTATCCATTCCTGATGAAAGTACCTGTTTTTTTTTTTTTAATAATTATTATTAGGGCGGGGAGGGGAACCCACCAACAACAAAACAACAACAAAAAAAAACCCAAAACCAAAACACACAAACCAACCTCCCAAAAAAACCCCCTCCCCCACTCACTAAAAAAAAATCCCAAACTAAACTATGAACACTGACAAATTTCTACCAGGGGGTTAACAACAGCAGCTCAAGCTGTTTCCTAAGCTCCACAGACAGATGTCCGATGAGGTTGTAGGAAGAACTTCAGGGTTACTCACTAGCTAAAGTATCCTCTCTTTTAGGAAAGAACATCCATCACTGATGTTATTGTGTCAACTACATTTATATTAAACACAGAAAAATGGAAAAAAAGCAAGATCACTCCTCTGAGTCACCAAACTCCCAAATGACTCTCATATCATTTTCATGACAGAATTAATAGGATTGCTTATTTGTTATTAAACAGAAATCTGCAAAGTGACAATAAGAATGAAAAGATGGGAGTTTTGCTAATGCAACTTTGTACTACACGCCACTATTAATGCACTCTTTTGAACAGTATTTCCTTTTAACATGCCTGCATGTACTGCAAGCCTGTGTGGATTTTGCACACATACCTATATAATCACTTTTGCAAAATATACAATTTGTATTTATATAAAAAGTAAACATGGAAATTTTTCTATACAAGTTTTAGTGTGCTTTGTTTGAAAAGTAAAGAGGTTAGAAAATACCAAAACTGTATATGACTGTACCTTCTACATGCCAATAAAAGGAATTTTCACTCTTGGTGATGTTTGCAGTGCTTATGTCTGAAACACTGAAGTGTACCAGACAGATCAACCTAAAGCAATTCTTGGTCAGAGAAGCCTCAACTCAGACTTCAGTCTCATTCAGACTGGAGATTTGTTCTTTGCTTAGTTTATACTACAATCCTAAATATGTAAATATTAACTAGTATTCGTGAACTAAAGCAAAATATTAAGTTTAGTTTCTCCCATGGAAAATGCCTCACACAACTCACATGGACAAGGTTGTCAGGTGCTAAATTTAGGCTCTATGGCTGCTCTGGGAATTGCACAAAGAGACAGTGCCACATGATGTTTGGTGCTTTCTTCTGATAGAACATCTAAAAAACCTACAGGAACCCTCCTCTCAGTATTTTGCCAGCTGACTTTAAAATTCACAGTTTTCGGGCAGTGAGAAATTTTAAGTTACTTAAGAGAAAACTCTAGACAGTTAAAATATTCCCTGGGGAAATTTGAAATAAAATTGCTACTAATTAATCAAGTATAACTGAAATTTATAGATATTTTCCACAGTTTAAGACTTTTGAAGACAATAATGGATTGTAGATCCAAACAACCTACAGCAATTTAGCAGTTGTTATTTACATTACAACTAATATTACAGTATTTAACAAAATATTTTAAAGTGCATAATAGCCTCTAGGCTCTCTTCAGAATTTTACGTTTCAATTGTGAACTGTGACCAAAAAAAAAAAAATAAAAAATTGTAGCATATTTGCAAGTAAGTATTAAGGATAATTGTGTACTGAAGACAATTTTCTAAATTGTCAGTTTTACTTATGTGGACTTGTACTACATTATTTCACTCCTTCCTGTTATTTCATTTCTTCTTCATTACAAAACTGTCTATGCAAGTATAAACTGAATGTAATTTTCCTCTTTTTTTAAAGTTATTATTCTCCATATACTTACCAGTTGCCTCTCTCCATTAATATCAGAGTAAATACCTCAACTTCAACACACAAGATGGAGAGATCTAAAACCCCTTTTCATTTCTGACACAACACTGAATTTAGCCTTATATGAATTAAAAGGCTTCATTTAAGCACAGTGTTTCTAACAAGGCCCTGTTGACTTCAAGCTATTTATGTCAGTCACCAAAAGTCACATCACACCCTCAAGATATATGAGTTTCTCTCTATGCATTGGTGTAATCAATCTTTGCTTTCCTACTTCTCTTCAGATTCCTGCTACTTTCAAGTTCCAAACATAATCCCCAAGTTTCCCTTTTCTAATCTACAGTGGGAAATACTTCAGAAGTAACTGGTAACTACAGGTAACTACAAAGTGTTTCTTTTCATCCCTTCTCAAATACTTTCAGTTTGCAGCATGATGTCCTCAAAAGGGCTCAGAGTGGAAAGAACTGAGCAAACCAGAGCAGCAGGATGAATCAAAAAAATCAGTCAAATATTCTAAACTATGAATTTGGAGGACTGCACCCAACACCTACTGGCATTTCCAAGCAGAAGTCCGACACAAATCCCAAGAGTTTCTATAGCTGGTGGTTGTACCCTCGATGGTAACTCCACAGCAGCAGAAAAAACTGTTCCAGAGTAGCAGATCTACAACCCAATGATCCTTTTCATGTAAAACTAGTAACAATCCATCTTAAAAGCCTTTTGGCATTATAGACAGAGACAGTGTGATACATAGATTAAGGTCTCAGTTAAGAGAGAGTCCTTAGAGATTTAAATGAATACCCTACTCCTGCACACAATCCTATTGACTAACTACTACACTAGGAAGCAATACTTCTAATTTAGCATACCATAATTTCTGTACAAGTAAAATAAGAAATTGTTTGGAAAGGAACTACACCAGAAAGAATAAATGTCAACTCCCTGCCTTCTCATCTAATACAAATACAGGGCTTTAATACACAACCTTTTTCTTTTTGCTCTAGATCAGTAAAGCATTCAGAAAAACATTTTCCTTTGAAATATCAATAGCTCTACACTGATAATAATTCTATCAAGGAAGGAATCAAATTTTATTTGACATAGCAGTTGAAAAGGAAAAAAATCCACACATAAAAAACAATAGCCCACACCCCAAAAAAATCCCATAAGTGAACCAGGGAAATTTAGAGAAAGGCAAAAAACCATCAAACTGCATTTTGTTGACACTGACCATCACTTTCCCTGATAAAAAAAATGAAAACTACAAGGTTTCCAAGTGCCCCTGAGGAAACTTATTTCACAGCTACCATAATTTGCCATCTGTAGCTTCCTTCTTTAATGAAGTCTTTAGAACAGACTTCATTGCAGATGAGTAGGAACTGTTAACTCTTCATTGGGAGGGGGTTGACAACTTGTGCAAGCTCTTCTAAATTAGAATTTTTTGAATATCAAAATGTAGGTTTATCCTTTCCTATATGAATCATTGCACTCTGTTTGTTAGCCTGTTAGTCAGGAAGAACATATCAGTTGCACTTTGAAAGCTGCAGATCTTATTACTATCTAATGATACATTCAAACAATCTGCTAACACTGAAAACCCAGAACTTCACATTCAGTGCTATAATAATATAGGCATGACTGTTGTCTCACATATTCTATTGTTCACATTATTAAATGAGACAAATTCAAACAAATACAGAAAAGATTCTCTTAAAATTACTACATATTGCTTCTGTATTTTGGGAATCAGGATTACAACCATCTCCTAATGCTTTACTGAATTATGCAAAAAGCATCCTCAAAACTACTGAAATAGCAAAAAACCCATTTGACAAGTAAAATATATTACAAAAATTATTCACCTGCAATAATTTTTATGTCCTACTTGCTTTCAAAATAAGCATCTGCATCAACATGATGCTGAGCTGATATCTATGTTCATTACTTTATTGTCACCTTAACCTTTCATTGTCCATCTCATTCATCACTTTCAGTCTGTCACAACCTATACAAGGAGATCTTTGAGAAATATCCTTTAGCTAATACAGCAAACTAAAATGCATAATAAGGTACACAAGCAAAATATGAAAAGGTGATATTGAAAATGGCATTTTTTAATATGTTTGTCATTTAACTGTTCAAGTCATGGTCGCTTCCCTTTATTTCCACAATTATGATCATCAGCACATTTGTGACAGCCCTCATTTTGTACCTGTGTCTCATTTACCTACAGTAGCTTCCTCATTCTCAGATTTAACAGTCTGTTAAATCCACAGGCTATACAAAATCATAAAATAACATGCAAGGAGAAAAACTGCTTCCTACATAAAACCATTGATTTACTATATTGTCACCATGCCCCCAAGAAATCAATTAAGAAATAAACCAGATAAGCAGCTAAAACATTGAATATCCCACTTTCGATCCCGCAGTTCTTCTTTTCAATCTCACCAAAACCTTTTTCGTTTCCCTACCCCCATCTATATATTTCAAGTCTTACCTCCTCCTGCAGCAGTGATCATGTTTTATGAAGGCTTAAACTAAAACCTGCACAGTTGTGTATATATTTATGGCCCAAGTTAAAGCTATATACTGGCTCTTTAGGAGGAAGAGTGGTTTGTCAGACTAGCATAATGGAGCTTGAGAGTGGCACCACAAACATGGAGTAAAAGAGGAAATGGAAAAATTCATCAAGTTGCACAGTCCCAGTGTGTGAGATATCCAGTCACAGCTATACAACTAATAAAAATTAAGTAGAAAGTCACAAAAAATAGCAGGTGTTTTCAAAAAAAAAAAAAAAAGGTTAACCCCAGAAAGCAGTAGCCCTATATTAAAAATCCACCTATTTTCTTCTTTTAATTAAAGCTGTATGTTCATGTAAACAGATGATATCTTCCAACCACTTCTTATTTAAATTACAGTAATACAGTCTAATAGCCAGTCAAATACGAACCATAAAACATTCAAAAAGTAAACAGTTCCATGTAAATTCTTAAGCACTTTCATTTAATCACAATTTACTCAATTTATGATCTTCCAGTGTTATCTCTTATCTTTCAGTACTTTCAGTGTTATCTGTACTATACTAATGGAAATGTAATTTACCAAAACACTAAATATACCATCCAAGTTCAAAATAGTCTTGTAAAATATAATGTCAGAAGCAATCTTTCATCTATACCATGTTTTTGGATACACTATATATAATGAGATAATTTATAAAGCTCTAGTTTTACAGTCTCTTTTCTTACCAGTATTTTCATATAAATTAGTAAGTAAACCTGAACTTTCTGACACCAGATACTTGAATTCCAATAAGTGACGTGAATAAGAACATAGATATTTTTCTTTCTTTACTCTTCAGCTACAATGAGAGAACACTAAAGAACGTAAGGCAGCAATGTGTGAAGCTTTATCAAAATTTCAGTTTAGAATATTCAATCTGATTGCCCAATTCCCAATAATTTTCAGCTTCAGAAGTTACAGTCACTACCACAATCGTGTATACACATGCTGACGTAAAAGAATGAAGGTCAGATGACTGAACTCCATACAAAATTCTGGTAAAACACCAAAATTGGTGTCAGAAATAACATTAACCCAGTTAAAGACGAAGAAAGGTTCATTTACAGGAATTCAGAAAAGGAAATTTCTTTCTTATTATTTTCAATGGACTCAGACACTGAACATGTTATTCCTAGAATTCAAGAACTAAAACTTCTAAATGAAATATAGCTTGAACATAGAAAGAATTCCCCTTTGAGAAAAAGTGTCTTCTCTGTCTTCCTCACTGAGCCCAACACTGCCTCTGCAACGGTGGCAGTGGGAACATTTACACATCTTGCACAGTCACAACCATGGCATGATATACTCCCTACCTTGTGACAGGAAGGGCTTGAGTAACCCAGAGGGAAATTCAATTAGACTTAAAAAGAAATTACTATGACTGAGTAAAAAATACTCTAAGTTCACATTAAATTAAGTGTATTTAAGTCTCAATGTCAGCTTAATCAAAGTTCTGCGTAAGATCATTTGAGGAAAAGTACAGAAGAAATCATTTAGTTCAATTAGTCTTTCGAAGATCCAGTCCGGAGAACAACTGTGCTCTGCAAAATAGTAACTGCCCCAAAGTCTTACTAATGCTTGAAAGTTTTAACATTCTATTGCCTTTCTTTAGCTTAGTGTATATATGGGGCATATTATTAGTGTCAAACTTATAGACACTTTATAGGTAGAATTTAGAAATAAAAAAAATTTAGGATTATGCAATAACAAAGTTTTAAAAAATCTAATATTTAAATAATGTTTTATAAAAATTGAAGTAATTAACAAAATCAGGGGAAAACCAGAAGACAATCATCTCCAGTGTTGTAACCAAGTTTCAACAGAAAACCAAGAGAAAAAAATTTTCCTTCTTATTTTTTCCTCACAAGCAAACAAACATTAACCTTTCCTGCAGAAGAAAGAGTAGAAGTAATATATATCCAAGCAAAAAGAGGTACTTTTATGATAAAATAAAGAGTAGTGAAAAATACTGTGACTTCTAGGGAAGGAATTTCTATGATTATTTCTCTATTTCAATGTTAAGATTTTCTTGTTCTGGAGTATTCTGGTTCAACAGTCTTCCTTAACAAACCTTCTCATTTCACAAGTCACATCAAACAGCAAAATTTCCCATTTTGTATAGCAAACTCCAGATAGATCTATAAATCAAGATCTATGCAAATAAAATTTGAGCTTTTCACAATTGTGAAATAGTAATAAATTGGGTAAAACTCTATATTAGCTTTTCCCGAGCTCTCTATTTGTAATAGTGACAGCCAAGTTAGAACTATGATGAAGTGGAAGTAGCAACATACATAATTGACAGGAATATGTTTGGAAGATTTTTAAAAGATTCAATTACCCTAAAGCTGATCATCTTCCAGCTCAAAAAAAAAAAAAAAAAATCAAGAAATACTTTCATGCTTTGGGAGAAGAAAAAAAAAAAAAAATCATTAGTCTGCCCTCCGCCTCTGTATTGCCATAAGGAGTACGCCTAGAATACTTTAAGTACAGAAATTTTCGTAACAAAGAAACCAGAACAGAGCATAAAAAGAAAATGAGGCAGCAATTGCTACCAGTAGCCTATTGAGGCATTTTTGTTCACTAAGCCAGACCTTTTCTAAGGATTCAATCATGCTAATTGTCAAGTACATCCTGCAGGGCTGAGTGCCTCCAGTTCCTGTCTGGATTTGGGCCTCTTAACTGCAATGTTGCTCTCTGCCTGATCCAGAAAACTGCTTGCAAGACTAGCGTACACAAAGGTTGTATGAAAAGCATAAGAATCCAAGGAGGAAGACTTGAGAGTACTGGTGGACAAGAAGATCAATATGAGCCACAACGTGCCCTTGAAGCAAAGGATTCTGGGCTGCATAATGTGTGACACTGCCAGCAGGTCAAGAGAAGTAAGAGTCTTCCCCTCTGCTCAGCACTGGTGAAGGCACAGCTGGAGAGCTGGGTCCAGTTCTGCACTCCTCAGTACAAGAGAGACATTGAGAGATACAGGAGAGTGTTCAGCAAAGAACTTCTAGACAAGGCTCGGGGCCATCTTCCAGATGTGCGTATATATATTTATATCTATCTCTCTATATGTATATACACATACATTTTATATATATATATATATATATATATATATATATAACGGTGTTGGACATTGAAAGGATGGAGCCAGACTCTCCTCAGTGATATCAGAGGAAGGACCAAAAGCAATCTGCACAAATTAAAATATAGGAAACCTCATTTAAACAAAAGAAATCACTTTTTCATTGTGAAGGTGGTTGAAATCTCTGGGGAGAGGTTGCCCAGAGAAGTAATGGAGTCTCTATCTTTGGTCATATTCAAAACAAAGTTGGACATGGACCTGAGAAATCAGCTCTAGTTAGTCCTGCTATGAGCAGAGGGTTGGACTAGACGACCTCCAGAGGCACCTTCTAACACCAATTATTCTTTCACTCTGCATGATATTTTGAAATCAAAAAATGTAGGTACTTCAGACATTATTCTTTACAGTTTTGTATTTTTTACAGTTCTTGATTAGGCCTTAGAGGTATAACTAAAAAAAAAATGAAACCCTATAGGATTAATAGTCTACAAACCTTGCTTGCAGATTTTTGCATTCTCCTTTTTAAGATACCTTGTAAAATTCTCCCTATGCTTTCACATGCATCAAAAGTACTAAACACCATCATTTTAAGGTCCTGATGCTAACAGAATTAAGATGCCATTCCTTTCTCACCTCAGTAGGGAAACATATTATGTTAATCAATTACTCTTATTTCCATCTAAAACAAAAATGTGACTACTAACAGAAGAGAGTGCATCAGCTGGTTTTACCATTGACACAAAGTACTTGGTTGGACTTTGAAAGGCAAGCTTGGCTTTGAGTCATTTGGCTGCTCTTGGTCTTTTTTACTATCAACAGTGACACTTTGGTAATTTTGTCTCAGAAAGCAGACAATTCTTATACAAGCCAGAAACTGGTTCAAAGCATAAGGTCAATTAAATACAACATGTATACAAGGATATAAACAATAATTTAAGTGTTCTATTAGTAAGACAATCCCTGGAATATGGCAGGTGGGGATTTGTGGAATATAGAAAAAAAGCACTGGTATTTTTAGCTTTACACTCCCAGAGCTGGAATTCTCATCTGCTGGAATGGAATAGAGATACAGTATTTCTCCCTTCACAAGTTCTCACTTAATGAAATGGATGATATATTGTTTATTCCTGTAATAAATATTGCTATTTGTTTCCCTTTCCAATAAATAGGACTACTTGATTTAAAAATAAAAATAATCTACAGAGTCAAAGAAGAAGGAACGGAGGAACAAAAGTGCTAAGAAATTACACATATTTTCCAATCTGTCAAAAATAGAGCTTTTAATTTGTAAATGCCAATATGTACAAAAATATCTAACTAGGAAGAGCATAAACACAAGCTTGTTATGGATAATGAACTGAAATTGCCCACTACGTAAATAGGAAAATACTGCTGAGTCAATACATTGTTGGTAGAGTGAGTAACACATCCTCCTCACATACTCAACATTTTAAAGCTCTCAGAAAAAGACTACCCAGTAAACCAAAGTCAATTTAGACATACAAGCTCACAGGTAGGTGATAGTTATTGGGAGTTGTGTCTAAGGATTCTGAATTAACTCCTGACCTCAAATTTGATTCAAACCATAATCCCTTACAACTCCATTTGAAAGCATCTCTTCTCCTCCTGAGTGGGTTTAAAAGTGCCCTATAAAATGATAAGAAACCCAAAACCACTTTAGATCAAATAGGAGCAAATAGTCAGAAATCAGGATGCAGTAAGAAATCCAAGCACTACAGTCGTGACAGGTAGGATTTTCTCTTTCAAAAGAATGCCACTCATTTTGTGAGTAAGTGACTCTGCTCTATCTTCAGAGAGTCCTACATGTTAGCAGTGAGTAGTTCTGTGAGCATCAGTGCCTCCAGGATGATATGGCCCCTTATACAGAAGCCTTAGATCCTTCTGTCTACCAAACATCCATTCTATACAGTTTTCCTCACTCCCTCTCTTTTTTTTTTCCCCATCCTTTTGAATGACAGCAAACATATCCAGATGGATCTTCCCTTCAAAATATCCTTCTCCTCTTCAACAGAGGAACTCCCAGCTGAACAGGCCATCCCCGGAGTTCATGGCAGGCTAACACTTGGACAAAGTTCTGCATGATCTAACCTATTCTTGAATGGCTGCTACAATTTTTGCCACCACTACAAAGTAAAAGGTGACTAAATTAAGACTCACTGATCATGGTCTGCAAGGCAGATCAACTACTTTAAGTCTAACAATAGGACAGAGTCCATCACAAGTGCACTGTACCATGTCTGTACAGTCTCCAATAAAGACAGAAGGCAAACAAGAGTGGTTTAACACAACAGCACAAAGATTTCCAAATGTGCAAGGAATCCTGGTCACATATTTCTGTAAACAAATCAAACACTTCAAGAGGTATTGATCACTACAGCTATGAAAAAGCATCTCTGACATTCTTTGCATGGAACAAAAAAAGTCAAAACCAAAAAAACAATAGGTTATGGTAATGACAGCTGAGGTCAAGCAGAAATTTGAGAATAACTGCAATTGGTAGAACATGCTAAAAATGGTACTCAGCATAAATGACTTAAGAGCACAGGCTCTACAAAAAGTGAAGTTTTTACTGCCAGTGACAATCACATTCTCCAAATATGGCCTAAGAGTGTCCCACAGTGCCAACTAGAAATTGCTCATTTTACTGCTGTTTTTTTATATTTGAATAACCTTGACTTGCATAGAGGTGTGTTCTTTCATCTGAATCAATGCAATTATTTATTTTTCTGTATTACCTTATACCTCAAGCCCCATACTTGGAAGCCATTGAAGAACATGAACAGTACACTGGGAATCAAGGTTCAATACTCCGCTTAGTTTTAAAGCAAGCAGAGGCCATAGTATTACTACTTGTTCATTAAAGGTGACAGAAGGAATGTCATACCTTGACAACTTGATTGGAAGAAAAAAAATGAAAGTGAGAAATACAAGCAGAATCTTTGTTAAAGGTAGATAAAGGAACCTGTGACAAGGTACAAGTCTCTTAATTTGCAAGTGAATGTCTTATCAACTAAGACATTTTTCTCTCTGCTCATAGAGATAATACTTCATACACAGTACTGCAAAAAACCGCAAAAACTTTTACAGTTAATGCATAATACTGTATTAAATTTAAAGAAAATATATGTGTGGTATGTCTCAGCATCATCACACAATAGCATTGTAACTCTGTCCCAAGCACAAGGAAAGAATTCGATGACTTCCTGAGATTTTTCCTGGTCTACCTTTCTATGGGTTTTTGGGTGAAAATAGGTTGCAAGACACACTGTACCACAAAGTACAAATTAATTAAACAGTGCATTATTGTTACATAGATAAATATAGCATGAGGAACCTCACAAAATTCAAGAAAAGCAAAGCAAAGTCCTGTATCTGTGATAGACTGACCCATTCCAACAGTACTCCTAGGCCTAGACTGCCT
Organism: Empidonax traillii; assembly: GCF_003031625.1. Taxonomy (NCBI): domain Eukaryota; kingdom Metazoa; phylum Chordata; class Aves; order Passeriformes; family Tyrannidae; genus Empidonax; species Empidonax traillii. The sequence goes on along the minus strand of NW_020955624.1, from coordinate 175,394 downwards.
GGTTAGGAGATCTGTAGTTAAAGATCCGGGAGTCCCTGTGGATGTTTAGTTGAGTCAGCAAAGGACTCTGGAATAAATGAAGGCAGATAGGCTATTTGGCTATAGCAAGAAAGGCTGAGGTGAACTTGAGCAAATGCACTGGAGGGCAACCAAGAGGGTCAGGGGCTGGAGAAGACGGGATTTGTTCAGCCTTGAAGAAAGAGGGCTCCAAGGGACTTACTGGCCGAGCCCCAGTACTACAAGGAGGTTACTGAGAAAACAGAGCCAGGTTACTGATGGTGGTGCACAGTGGAAGGTTGAAAGACACCCTTCCATAAATGTGTGGTTCCAACTGGATAAATGGACTGGGGTGAAGGGGAAGGGTTTCATGATGAGGGTAACAAAGCATCAAAATCCAGAGAGTCTGTGGAAACTCCATCCTCAGAGGCTTTTCAGCCCTGGACAACACGGTCTGAATTTAAGGCTGACTCTGCTTTGAGCAGGACCTTGGACTAGTTACCTCTTGAGATATCTTCTGACCTGAATGATTCTGCAATTCTTCATCATAAAAGCAAAGAGATACAAAGAAACTCCTTAGATAGAACAGCAAGAAAATGCTTTCTGCATGATTATTTATATAACCCTTGTACTGTCTTTTCAAATGTCTGAACAACTGATTTGAGGACTAATGTATTTGACCATGCTACCATCAAATTAGGAGAAGAAAGTTGCTCATTTCTCTAGGCTTATTTAGTTTGGAGAGGCAATTTAGCAAAAAGCATCATTAATGTTGTATGAAGAATACAAACATCTGAATCACCAGCAAATACAAGGAGCAGGTTAAACAACCTCCTAACTCTTGCTCTCACATACCATAGTTTGGTGCCCCCTCAGGAAATAAACAGTCTAACATACAAATACATCTCCTTACTTGAAAGGTCAGTAAAATAGCAAGTAAACTAAAGGCTGGGGGAGGGAAGTAATTTGCATACACTTATTTAATCCCAAACTGTGACATTTTGTTTTTCTGGGATGCTGGAAGGAACAGATAGGAAGGAAAAGACAGGAAGTAAATTTTGAAACATTCATTATATCTAAAACTGGTTTTCACCTCTAATATTTAGCTCCAACCACTACAAAAGTGATTTTTCTGTAGCTACTTCCTGTACTGCACAAGTCAACACTGTATTCAAGAATTACCCAGAGCTCATAAGTGGATTCTGTAGGAATATAACATAACCCTCATTATTTAAATTCAAAAATACTAAGGCTGTTCTCAAACTTTAATTATCACTGACATGAGTTATTACTGAAAGATAAGAAATAATCTGTGAGGATTTTTTCCCAGTGCTTTGAGGTTAGTTATATGTGATATACATTAATTCACACAGTGAGCAAGAAAACATATTCTATATGCAGCCAGTAATTTATCATCAAAAACAAAACAATATAGTTCACAGAAGTATAAATGAGTGCCTTGTCCTGATGCTGGCTTTCCTGGAGCAAAATACAGAAAATACCCCTCCACAAATACAAAAATGTACTGATTTACCTGCTGTGATAGTCATATTGACTTTAAACAACTTCCCTATTTATGCCATCCTGAAAGTCTCACTTTTCAAGAATCATCCAATGGATCAACACTTCCCAAAGATGAAAAAGAAACAAAACAAAGCAACAAAAACAAACAAGAAAGAAACCTAAAATTCAAAACACCTTCTCTGACACCTGATGAACACTTTTCCCATCAGAAATCAAAAGATAGTGTCTACCTGGCAGAGCCCTTGCATTATAAGGAGACTGAAGTGCAGTAGCTAAAAGATATCACAACACCATTAAGTTTGCTTGGTGAAAATAAAAACTAAAAACTAAAAACTAAAAAAAAGAAAAAAAGTAAATTTGTATTAACCATCATTCTTGAATCACTTCCATAAAATATTACCATTTCTAACACCAAAAATTACTCACTGGTAACAACTTTTGACTTCAAGGCAACAAATGCAATTCTTATTAATATTCTTTTGGAAAAATGCTCCCCATTCCTTAGAAGATAAATATAACTCCTTTGCTGACCCAAACACCAATGTTCCTTTTCTCAAAAGGAATAAAAGGCTAAGCTCATTGCCCTACAGTTTAAGGCACTTCAGTATGAAAAATCAATTAGGCTCCTCATGCACTTAAAATTAGGCAGTTGATTAAACAGTGCTGAATTAGATGCAAAAAAGAGGTAAAAGTGAGAATAAAAGTCTCACTTTCACTGTAGCACAGTGTGCTTACTAGGACTACTTATTTTCCAGGCTGTGGGTGCTACTCAGAGAAAATTTTCTCTAGAGATCTCTTGCAGTGACTGTGAGAGCCACCTTTCTTTGCACACTATTTCCCCCTCTTCTGCTGGGCAAGTAATGAATAAACCTGGTTTCCAGTAAGCTTCATCAAAAAGCAATCAAAAGCTCAGCATTATTATCAATCAATGATTATATTACAATCATTCAAATATAAGCCTGATAGATGTATAATTTTAACTTCTTTCTTCTGTACAGAACAGTTAAAAAAAGACAAAGATGTGTTAACAAAAGAAAAATAAGAGATTGAAGCAAATATAGGCAAAACTACAATTTATTTTTGAAAATGGTATTTGAAAGTCCCAGTCAGAACAGGCTTTTCATTCTCAGAAGATAGTAGGTGTTACATTCAAGGTACCACAAAGTAAAATTAATCTCACTGCACATTAATTTAGTTTAACTCTGTTCTTAATCCAACTAGAACTCTACTGGCAAATGTCTTTATTTTGCAAATTTCATATATAAAATTGAAGATGTAGGATGAGTTTTGAGCAGAGACTTTTCTAAGGACAGGTTACAGCAAAACAGAATTCAATTTTTAGTCAACATTTCTCATAACCAAAAATATTTCATTAAGCTCATATGTTGCAATAATTGAACAGCTCTGGGAACAGGTATTTTATGCTTGATATTTTTGAGATACCTTTTAGGAAAAAAGGTAACATTTTCATCCACTGTATAAAAGCATCAGTAGATGCTTCTTCTCCCTGTCTTTAGGGAACTGTGACCACCACATGATAAATCAGAAAAGCCAGACCAAAAGAGTACTGGCTTGAACTCCAAAGCACGTTCCCAGCATTGTGCTACCTGCCTATGCAAGTTGTAAGACCAAGTCCAGATAGGACAGCTAACTTGGGATTTAAAGCAGTACCAGACTGGCTCATTTGGGTGACTATGGCTTATGTAAAGAGCAGTAAAGAAGCCATTCTTGCCTTAAGAAAAAAAAAAAAAAAAAACAACACACTTAAAAAAACCCCTGTAGGTAAAGTGTGTGAACTTAAATTGAATGCCTAAACCAAAACAAGAGAGGTCTCAGAGGTGACTCGGAAAAGGTAAAAAACTGAACTGGGACAAAAGAGCCTTGGGTAAGAACTTAACTCAGCTGTAATCTAGGTAGTGATTTTAATTATACTGTTGAGGTAAATTATACAGTCAAAGGATGGGCACAAATGGCAAATTTGGCATCTGAATAGTGTTTCTGGCACAGGCAGGAAAGGCAGAGAAAGTAGTAGCACAAGAAAGCAAATAAGCTTGGCTTAAATACCATTCCAAAGTGCCAAGGCCAAATATATATTTTGTGAAAGTGCCTCCCTACTCTTACTAATTTAAACACCAGTTGCGCCATTTCCCAAAGTCCTCAGATCCCATTGATACAGTGTTTTGGTCACATGGATTACAGAGCAACAGCTGGAGTGCTTTATATGCTCTTGGTATAAGTCAACAGCCACTGTCCCCCTAGGACTTATTCTGCCTTCACAAATAAGGGCACAACTAGGGATGAAACTAAGCTTATCTATTTAAATTCACACTTCACAGCTAACAGGTCAGTAAACTACACATCAATAAATTAATTTCAAGAAACAGTTTGGACTCAGACCCAAATAACTCCTCTGAAGATATACAACAAAGTCAAACATCTGCTGAAACACACTAACATAATAGCTAGCACTTCTGGGAGGGGTAACTTCCATTTTTATTCATATGTACACAACATGGATAATATAAGGTCTTTTAGGAGGGAAAGAAAAGGGGATTTACATACTGAACTAATGCTTGGAGGTATTTGATTTTCTTTTATTTTCCCTGAGAGTTGCCTCCCTCTGCTGCCTTCACCAAAGGACTTACCTCTCAGACAGTGAAATAAATAGCATCTGGGAATGAAATTCACTTACCATAAATAAGTTGGGACAATGCTCATATAAGTGAGCTGACTCAGAGATGTATTCATATTACACCTTCCTCCCTTCTACACCAGTAGCAACTGTGTCCTCACAGAGAAGTCATGAGAAAAATCCCCTAAACCTTACTCCAAAGTCTCCTCCTCCACTATTTTTACACAGCAGAAACTGCTTTACGAGGCCTTAATGAGAAACTGGCCTGTACCATTTGACCATCTGTTTCCATCACCTTCCCCCTTCAGGCAGCAACATTCACTTTTTAAACTATCTCTTACTTTCTGAAGAGGAGTTGGAAATAAGTTATAGCAGGGAGGTGCCCTCAGAGAGGCCTTTTTACCACCACGTGCCATCCATCAGGTAAGATGAAGCTCAGCTGTTGTGATTTTAACAGTTATGGAAAATTTACACATTATTACAAATGCTGTTCTGTTCTTCATGAAGCAAGCCATGTTACTGGCTTTGACTGTAAGGTGGATATATTCCTGTAGCAGTGAAGCGGATAGGAATGCTGTAAGGTAATTTTACACTAAGTAACATTCATCAGAAAACTGTTAACATAGATGACAGCCTCCAAGTCTCTTGTTAATTACTTGACTGTAAAACTTAAAGAACTTTAAGTTGACGAGTGTTCTCAATGGAACAGACATAATTAATTCCCTAGGAAGGGAAAATAAACAACATTTTAAAAAATGCATACTTCTATGTACAATGTAAATTACGTTTTCCACATTTCTACCTCTTCCTTCCCATCCCCTCACAGAACAGAAAAAATCTATGAGACTTATATTAGCATTTTAACAGTGTGAAAAAATGTAAAAGTTAGCTTTTGAAGACTTAAATGACAGCAAATATGAACTATGAAACAATATTTAGAACTAAGAAAAAGGTTGTGATAGGGAAAGATCTGTAACTGTTGGTGAAATAGAGTATCTTTCATTAAGGTGAGACCACTTTCTATTATTACTAAATAGTTATTCTTTACTAACTATTAAAAACCAGACAAAACAGAACAGGAAAATGAACAAAATTGTATCTTACAAGTATGCCACATAACTTAGATGGCTTTTAGTTTTAGTAAGCAAAGGGAAATCTTAAAATGCCTTATCTTCACTATTTTTTAAATGCAGGGTTTTTTTCCTCTAAGATTTCTAAGCAGCAAGACACAACAACATACTATAAAGAAGTTAGTGGAAATGGGATTGATAAAAGCATCAGTATTTTTACAGATGCTGTGAGAAAAACACAATCCATGGCTTCTGTTAGCAAACTAGTGACACTGGATTTAGATAGCAAATAGATATTTGCAGATTAATACAGTGGTTTAAGTAAGCTATTTAGGCCTAAGTTTCCCTTAATAGAGACATACCTTATTGTTTGCACTGTGCGTTTTTGTTAAGGACAAATCAAAAAAAAAGGGTTATGCTTAACTTTTTATATAATAAGGTGTGACAGAAGAATATTCTTCAGGCTTTATATGGGAAGAAAAATGTATTGTCAATTTTTCTTCCTTTTCCCTAATTTTCTTCTCCTAGTTTATAATGTAGCATATTGGCAAATGGAAATAAGAGACTGTCCTATTTATTTCTCTTCATTAACAGCTTCAGAAAAGAGCCTGAATTTTTTAGGAGCCTCACCACATCAGGTAGAAGAAACCATCTATTTTCCTCCTACACATTTACCCATTTAAATTTGCAAGACAAAATCAACTGAGTTTGGAAATCTCACTGGAGTTTCAGTCTATTATCAAGCTTAGATTTTCAGTCATGACTGGGCTCCTGAGTCCTGGTTGTCTGATTTCCTATGTGTACAAACCATCTTTACAAGTAAATCAGCCGTCTTACTCTGGACTCTATTTCCCACATGCAGTATGGATAAGATTACAACTCATCTGACACCTATGCTCACCTGGTATTAAGAAAACTCTCCTGTCTGACCATTCCAGAACCACTGTCAGCCACACACCCACCTCCAGAGATTTTCACTGCTGGGACCAAGGCCGCTTCACAGCAGACGGTTCCAGTGAGCCAGTGGGCGCCCTGCTTGGCTCCTGCACACACCCCACTCACAAAGTGAGACAAGTTTTCCTTACTGGATCATCCCCTAGCTTCCCATAGCAGAGTCTAAGACCTCTGATTACTTTTAGTAATGTTTTCATGGTACAACAAGTAAATAACACCTTGTATGGGTGACTCCGAGGAGGGACCCTAAACTAAGGACTACCTGGGCTTTTATACTCTCACAGTCTCTGTGTGTGATAGTATGGGATCCACCAGCTGACACATCGGATCCTGCTGTGTCTTTGAGTGTCCGTTCACCTGGTGGGTGCTACAGGTCCCTTTTTTGGTGCAAAGGGTTGGCAGGTCACTTGGGCTCTAGCCCCCCAGAGCTCAACCTGCAGCTTGCACTGCAGCTGCACCCTGAGCTATCTGTGCTGAATTGATCCTTCAACGCCTGGAACATCTTTTTCCAACGCTTTTCCAGTGAGGTCTGTGCCTTCAGTCACTCTCATGCATCCTTATACAAAGTCCCAAGACACATAACACCTGCCCTTGCTTTCTTTCTTGAAAAACACAAATTTATTGGACTGCAACAGAGGCTTTACATTGTTTCAGTTAGTCTGTACCAAAACCAACCAAACAAAACCACTCAAAGGAACAAACATGGTGATAAAGGGATGTTGAGAATACATGGGATGAACTCCATAGTTTTCGCTCTGCTGTAGGACAGATAAGGACAAAAGAAACTCTGCATCTGGTCTGGGAGTCAACCATAGCGTGGAGTCAGTCAAAGATGACAGTAACAGCTGAAAGTTCATTTCATTAAGAACCAAAGCAACAAATTACTACTAGACTAGGAAATCCCTACTGCACCTCCCACAGTTAGAAAACTTTAGCTCTTTCAGACCCAAAGGATCAAAAATTAAGGTTGAACTGTGAGTAGTTATAAGGCAACAAAAGCAGTTTGGATCCCTCAGCTGCTCCTAATAAGGTATTACAATAGGTTATCTAAAACTCAGTAATTTCAGGTAATGACACTGGTTTTGGATGACAGCTGGCCTGACAAAAGCTTTGTTTCATCTTGATAATATTTCACCCATAACTTGCTAGCAGATAGAACAAGACAAAGATGCTGATGAATACAAAGGGCAAACAGAGAAATGATCCTCCTTCCTTTGTGTCTTTGAATTTTCTTCCTCAGGCTGTTCTTGTGACACGTTGTGTGTTTCAAACTTTGATGTTTCTAGGCCTGCAATGACAATTTTGAGACAGAAAATACAAAACTAGCACAAGCAGAATGTAAGAAGTGTGTCTTTGCCCTTCTGCATATTTTTTCCCAAAGCTTTCAGGTATGCCAATGCTGCATGTCATGAAGCCCTATATTGAATGGCATGGTGTGTGACAGGGTTATATAATTTTGAAATTTGGAATAGTTGCTGTAGCTGTTGCATAAAGTCCTTTTTTTTTTTGTTTTAAAATCAATACACATATAATTCTAATTTTGAATAAAGATGCTTATTTACATGAAATGCTGTGAACAGCATACATATCCTGATGCACAGAAAATCAGTATAAAAGTTGGTGTTCAGAAAGTACAGTTTATAACTATATAATAACTGATTATAGCTGGAGCTTAACTTTAGGACTCCTGGATTATTTTCCAAGCTGTGCCACTGATTATTTTACAACTGGAGTCTATGGTGCCTTATAATATTACAAAGAATCCTGAGGTACAACTAATAGTTACAGCATAATTTAAGACCCCAGGTGAAAGGCATATTCTTCAGTATGACAATTAAAATTTGCCAGTTAAAAAAAAAAAAAAAAAAAAGAAGGTCATTAGTGGCATAAAAATTCAGGGTGTGACATGACCCAGGCTTATTGTTTCTGATGAAAGTCTTCTCAACTATGCCACATGAAGATCTGTCCATGACATTTGCAAATGTATGTTAATAATTTTTCACAGAATCATAGAATAATTCAGGCCCAAAGGGATCCCAGCAGGTCATCTGGTGTGATCTCCTGCCCAAAGCAGGGTCAGATATTCTTTAATCCTTCACAAAAAGCCATTAATCATTCCCTCAGAGTTAAGTTATCAAGAGCATCATAAATTGTTTAGTAACCTGATTACAATGATGAATTAATCAAGCCTGAATTTTGCTAATCCAATTACAGTACTCTCAAAGAACTCAACGCATGTTTGGATGCGCAATGCAGTTACTAGTGATCCAGGGCAATTCATAATTCATTTTGAAGATAAAGACAGTGTGGTTTATTTAGCGCTGCCTCTGCTATGAGAGTGTAGACATAGGCATTCTCTGTTAAGGAGCCAAAGGGTTTAACACTGCATATTAACTGTATATAGTGGGAACGAATGCTTACAACCAGTCTTCTGTGGATGAGGAGCCAGAGCTCAAGAAGCCATCAGGAAGGGGGAATATTACTACAGGTCTGAGAGTGAGGGTGCAGTTCACTAGCGGCAGCTCATGCTTTATACACTGGGGCAGATGAGTCACGAACAGGCAACTTGGTCACAACAGCTCTTTAATATAGAGCTGGCAGAGAGCAGCCTTTCCCTGAAAACAAGGAGAATCATGTAGAATATATTTCCTCCACTCACTTTAGGAACAGCTATGAATGACAATTTCTTTCATTTTAGCTAACGTGTATGTTTATTTTTGGGGATGAAGAACCACAATAGGAAGAAAACTGAAACTGTCATCTTGTCTGACTGACCACAGAATTTGATCCATGCAAAAGCTTCTTACGTCAATATGTCGTATATCTCATAAGATCAGCAGTATTCTGATGTTTTAGGGAGACAGTATTATTAGAAGAGAAAGTTAAGAAGACGTAGCTTCTGTAAAATTCTTGCATCTACTTACAAGTTAACATATGTTACATCTTTGCCTGGTCAAATTCCTCTGACAAGGCTCTTCAGCTGGCATAAATCAACACTACCCCATTGCCCATTTATGTGTTTCAAATTATTAGGTCCATCAGAATCTAAGTCACGTTTTCACTGATATTTTAATGTACTGTGTATATAAAACTGCTTTTGTTCTTCAAAAGAAAAGAAAAAGGCAACACACATACACGACTGGGATGATAAACAATCGCTTATTTGAAGTGGCATTTAAATTTACTCTCTAATCCTGCAACCACTGGGGAAGTAAACAATTGTGACCTGATCGCAAAAAAGCAACTGTGAATATAAGGATCTCAGCCTAAAGGGAATACACCTAAAGGAAGTACACTTATTTACCATGCATATTTCATAACAACTGGCATTTTTGCACAGAGAGGAACTGAAAGATTTGTTAAATTTTATTTACCAGAAACATGAGTAAAAAGCCACCCAGCACTAAGATACGATACAGAGTTGCAATGAAATTTGCAGCTATATATAGGGGGAAAGTTTAATGCATACTAGCTAAGATACAGAGCAGGTGACAGAGAAGCAAGCTAAAAATAGACCTTGTAGGTGGGTATGTGGGTGTGTATTTCCACTGGTTTAGCCTGAAAATTAGCCCTGAGAGTTAGCCTGAGAATTCTTCCCAAAGCCATACAGAAGGCCTCAAGTGCATCTAAAGTCTCCTTTTAAAACTCTTACCATTGATATCTCTCGGGAGGTTTTTTCTCACTGTTACATATGTTGATTTTTCTCTCCTTTCCTTCTATGAGACACACTCCCATCCCCTACTTTAGCTCTCCTCCTTTGCAAAGTCTGTGCTTGCCTCTCTGGGTACACGGACTTCAGTGACAATACATTGAATCTGAAGTATCTTTATTTAAATTATAATATTTTAAATTATACTGTACTTCATAATAAAGCCACAGCAACCTGCTGTTTTGCTTCTGCTCCTGGGATGTTTATAATTAACCAGAGCATAATGCTATAATGTCATCCCACTCCTAAATTCAAGGATGTGTGAAAAGAGCAGAGAGGAATGCACTTCAATGCATGTATTATGTGCTCCCTTAGCCCCCAAGTTTAGGAAGGCTATATTCCAAATCCTCTGCTGTAATACTAACATGATTAAATGACTATGTTTAAAGCCTATAAGTTTATAAACGGTACTGAAATAATTTGTAAGAGAAATTACACCATTTCTCTTCCTAAGCACAAAACTTACCACCATCTATCGTGAGAAAGCAGTATTTTTCATTCTTTATACAATGGAACCAATCTTGTTAATACTCTGAGCAGGTAAATATTATATATTTCATGCACATCAAATGCAGTTGAAGAGTGGGGACAAAGCAAAAATATCACTTTCTGTGTCTGTAGAATTCCACCAGGCAAACAATTAAGCAGTGCTTTGACTGACTGGGGCACTTTGACCAAAATTTGCACTTTCTCATCTAACATAATAAATCAAAGTATATTTTAGGTCATGCCCAGATCCATTAATGTAAGTATACTTGCAGCTTTATGCACCATTCATAAAATATCCCCATAAAGTCAGCCACACTGGTGGTTCCTTTGCATAGTCATTCTGCCCTTGCAGACTGGGTCTTGTACAGTTATAATTAAATTCAATCAGCACTAATTTATCTTGTATTTGAGCCAAAATTATTATGCTGAGATAGGCTGGAAATAGCTGAACGGCTTTCTTTATTCAGTTATTACAGGAATTGCATTTGTTTCCAACAACTAATAAATGGAAGTCGATACAGCTATAGGACAATACAGTGGCAATGATGCCAAGATATCTAGATTAAAACCACTTCCAGACAGAAATAAAAAAAGCACTTAAGAGAGGTGGAAATACACATTTTCAGCCTAAATGTACCATTAACAAATTCAACCTTTCATTAACAAGGGCCAAACCAAAGACTTTCAAGTTGTCTCTTAGTACCAGAAAGGAAAGAATTTGTCAGCACAATATATAAGGGTCACATTGTGTGAGCTTTAGATATATAGCAGTCAGGCAAACTCTAAAAGGGAATAAATAAGCGAAAACAGGCTGGTATCAAATGTTAAACAATTACTTTGAAATTACAAACAGTCTTGACTTCAGAAGCCCTTTGCCTGGCTCTTCACTCATGCCAAAACAAATTAATGAGAAAGTAAAGACAACTGCACATTAAAAAAAAAAATACAAAAAAAGTACGTAACTAAATACATCACAATTTCATCATGTAAAAATAAATTCAGTTGTATTAAATCATCTAATGCTATTGCTATTCTGCTGTATGCCCAAAATACCTCCAGGGATACAGAATTATTTTTCAGCATTTCTATTACTGTTCTCCATGGAGCTATAATGATTTATATGAGGATCTAAACCTGTTTTCTTTCCTTAAACCAATCCAACATTTCACATGAAATCCATTTTGCAGAACATCTGTTTAATCTTCATTATTAATACATGATCATCACAGATCTCATTCTGTTATCTTCTGTAAAAAACTAGCATCATGAAAGAAACAGCTTATTTATGAGAATTTCAACATCGTAAGTACATTCTGTCCTTCCCAAGTCATAACACTTTTTTTTTTTTAACCAGATGACCAGTTTCCTGAATCATATTATACTGCAATAATATCTGAGGTAATTTTGCCTCTGAAATTGCTGTTCAGGCACTGTAAAGTGTGATTAAACTTATAACACAATGTTGTCTTGGTTCAGTTGAAAACCCTTCTCTAAAGCTACTAGTAGCTGAAAAAAAAATTAGTTTCACAGAATGCTCTACCACTAATGCATAACCTTTACTCTATTATGCTAACAATACCTTTCAAAAGAGTTCACAAACAAAAAATATACAAATAAGTCAAGAGAACAAGACAAAGGGACAGAGAAGTCTTCTGCTATTAAAACACAATACTACAATAAAGTAAGTTGGGCAACCCTACAAAGCATCACGGATATCATATATATTCAGTGGATATACCTAACCAATGCAAATTATAAATAAGCTACAGCTGAGTACAGGTAAAGAAATAGTATCTTTGGCTACAGGATCTCCTGTAGCAGCAAAAATATTCAAAAAGTGAGTATTTCCCAAATATATCCCATAGCCTTAATTGTTTAAGTAGGCCCTGTACTTATCAGTCTATGCTGCTTGGCAGTAATGCCACAAGTACTAGAAAAACTGGTTGAATACTTGCCTCCACAGACAAAAAACTTTTCAAAGACTGCTCTTTTGAGTTTCACCTACTTTTTCTTCCCAGATTGTGGGGAAGGGCTTCCAGTTCCAAAAAAAAAAAAAAAAAGGAAGAGTAGAAAACCCTAACTAGACAGCCATACCTAATGGAAATATTTCAAAGTTTCAATCATGAACTTTATATATCTTTGTTAGAATAGGAAAAGGAAATTGTAACACAACCTTCAACTTTTTGGATAAAGTCTTAACTATGAAAGCAGCCTCACATCAAGGACATATCACAAATGCTTTTAGTGAGTTATCTATTAGCTTTCACAAGCTATTTTAATTATTTTGAACTTTTTTTTTACTGGGTGTTTTTTTTCTGTTAATAAGGGAAACACAAATGCCAGTGTTTTGATTAGTTGTCCTGGTAACAATAACGTGTATGAAAATATATCTAGAAATACATGACTGAAGTGCCTTTAATGTTTATATTAATTTTAAGCATGCAATGCAGATGCGTTCTGATCATCATAAATATCATTATAGAATACGAACATAAAAGTATGTATATAAAATTTATGTTGCTTTACATCAAAAAGAATAATGATCACTGAGAGACTGGTTTGATATAAAGGGTTATTTTTCATATTAGTACTAATCCTTTTTTACTATCACAGCACAGGAAATGGAGGCCTTAGTCTACTGCACAATACCTCAAAATAATACAGCTGGGCCTCAGTTCTTATTTTTCGCCTTCAGACACAAAATGAAAGAATCTTGAATTTCAGGATTAAAACAGAAGTGTTTTGTCTCCTGTCTAGAAATAAACATGCTAGAGCTCTCTGATGGTGACGGGAGAGTGCGAACAACTTTACATGCGTTTTGGATTGCCAACAGATTTTTGCACATGCTTTTCCATTGTAGCTTGTGCATCTGGCCAAAAGCATCATCTTGTTTTCTGTTATCCTTCAGCCCTTCCCACCTAACTCTGGGATATCAAGCAGTACCCTGACCTTGCCATACTCTACCTACAGAAACTTCTGCCCATTCTAGGTCCAACTGTCCAAAGCTGGGGAAGAAAGTCTCGCTACCTCTCACAATAAATCCATATTAAGGACTACTCAAAGAAAAAATAATAGGCTATAACTCTATGTTTTGTACAGCATTTGGGATACTAGAAATAATATTTTTTTTATAATTGCAGTTATTTTAGGTAAAATTTTGAATCTTAATGTTTTTTCAGTCAGTGCTACCAGTGCTTTCAGTGGAGGGGAAAAACAATTTGTAAAGCTAACAATTAAAAATTTAATTACTGCCAGTCACCTAGGAATTAGGTTACTTAAGGTAATAAGAATTTTGTTGTTTTGTTGCATTAATAACTCTTGGTGGTTAATGTTAGCAAAATACAAAGTTGTTGAGTTTTTTTTCCCCTCATATAAAACCCCTAATACTCTTTTGTTTTCTGGGAAAAAAGCCGATATTGCCACTGCCCTGGGGAGGCCCATCAAGGACTCAGAACAAGCACAGTTTCTGGCATTTAGGCATTTAGCTTCAAAATTTGACTGTCTCTTATCAACATCTACCTACAGCTAATAATCTGCTAGTCATAAAGCATTTGCTGCTGCAGTGGCCCTCTTTTTCTTTTTTCTGTAAATAAACATCAACAGAATATCTCCGTCTTTCTAGGCAAAGCACTGAACAGGCACAAAGACCTGAAGGAAAACTTCACAATTATTTGCATCACACTAAGACAAAAGCAGAGCTTCACCAAGTATCTAATTTCTTGGATATGGAAATCCTAATCCTAATAGTTACCTCAAACATACATGTGTGATTACTACGGCTTTGGTCAATTCACTGGTAATGCTTCCTCTGTACTGTAGCTTCCATTACTCTGACGAGGCAGTGTCGCCCAAGAGACACAATTTAATACTGTTCTTTCCCTTCCAAAACACGAGGAAAACATTTTCACTGTTGCCAAATCATGCTCTGAAAGATTTGATTTTGTTCCCCACTCTACATAAATGCTTAAAAACAAGGAACATTTCATTTAGTCCCTAACAAAACCTACAAGCAACAATAAGCTCCCAGCAGAAAGAGCTGGACATTGTACTGGGTGCTGCCCAGGTGCTGGCACTGGGGGCTGCCAGGTGGCCTTTGGGAGGAAAATCCAGGGCTGACCCAGGCTGGGTAGAGATGGCTCCAACCAGCTCTACTCAATCACCTGGGGAATGGCTGAGCCCCTCCGCAGAGGGGGCGGTGCCTTAGGAAAAGCAAATTTAATATCAGGTAAAAAACCCCGTGTAGCAGTTGGTAGAGAACAGTCAAAAATGAAACGTGTGAGAAATAGCCCTGCAAACGCCAAGGTCAGTGAAGGAGGAGAGGGGAGGAGGTGCCCAAGACACCAGTGTGGATACCCACGCTGAGGGAGGTTTATCCTGAAGGACTGACTGCAGCCCACTGAGAACCCACAGTGGAGAAGGGGAAAAGTGTAAGGAGGAAGGAGCAGAAGAGAGGAGCTGTTAAGTCCTGACTGAACCTCTCACTCCCCACCCCATGGAGAAGCTGAAGATGAAGGAGCGAAGTTGCAACAAGGAAGAAGCAGGGAGAGGCGGGGGAAAGGAGAAGGTGGTTTCAGTTTTGCTTCTCATCATCCTACTTTATTTTAATTGGCAGAATATTTAATTAATTTTTCTCCAAGTCATGCATGTTTTGCCTGTGACACACCAGGTAAGAGATCATTCTATCTGTTTCTTGACCCAGGAGCTTTCTCATCTTGTTCTCTCCACTGCCATGCTGAGCAAGAGCAGTGAGACACCAGCTGGGAGGGCATCTGGCAGCATCCAACCCACCCCAGACACAATAGTGACATGAAGGCTGTATGCTGCAGATACAGAAAGACAAATTCTCATTGACTGCAATACTCTTGAGTTAAGAGCACATTTCTCCTCCCAGAACAGTCATAATCACACTGGGCAGTATAGGATGAGCACACTGTAGTATGAATATCAGACTACAGATTTCCTGTGTAAATTCGAAAATGTCACCCAACACTCCAGCTGCAGTAAATTTTTTTCCTAATTATGTGACAGACATACATACTGATATGAACTTTGACTTTTAAAAGTCAGAAGCCTCCAGTGTTCTTGCAAATGAAGATCACTCTATTACAAACCACATAAACACATGACTAATTTTAAACACATAATCCCACTTACTTCAGAAGAACATATCAATGATTCAAGTTAGCTACTCAAAAGTTAAAATAAGGGATATGATTATGATTTGATTCTTCATTTCTTAGAGATACCTGGGGAATGTTTGTGGAATGGTTTACCCAAAAGTAAAAATAAGATACAGAATTTCATTGTTTTTAACCATATATTTTAAAGCACACATTTTATTCCAGTTTTATGTCTATTTTGTTGCTGACTGGGGAAAGTAAACTTCTTGCACTACAACAGAATGATTCCACCTGTAACTGTCATTGGACTTTTGTTTTCCTATAGGCTCTACTAACCTGCTCATTAGGAAAAAACACTATACAAAATTAACTGTTAAATATGACTTGAAATTGAGTTTCAAACTCTCTGATGTTGTACTGCAAAATATAATTTCCCATCTGACAAAGAAACGAAGTGTCCCTGTTCCAGGAAATGCAGTTTGGCCATAACTTTTATTCCCTCAGAAATGTGCAATTTACATTCTTTCAATTTAAAAAGGTCACCATTAAAGGTGTCACCCTTATAAAAGCTGCTTCAATAAAAATTTACTTTCACACTATATTTTAAAAGTAATTTGACCTTGAATTCTAAATTTCATAAAGGTGAATATACTCCACTTCTTTCTAGATGACCATTTTAAAATATAGAGAGAAATTTGACTGCATATCTGCTGCATTTGAGACCACAAATTAGGACACTTGGCAAAGACAGGTGTGGTACACTCGCTTCTAGGAAGGTATACACTATGATTTGGAGTATACTACTTCAGTTCCCTTAAAATAACTACACTTTTCTAACAGTTAATTAAAAGCTTGATGGACTTGCATTTTTGGCTTCCCAAAATGGCAGAAGACAAACCAATTATTACCTATAATTATGCCAATAATGGGGAGGATCTGAATCCTCTCAAAAGGAGGATTTTAATCCCAGTCTTGCAAGGAAAAGTATAAGCTACATGTCAACATAGAGTAGCAAAGCTAAGATCACCAAATACTAGCTGAAATAAAAAAAAAAAAAAAAAAGGAAAGAAAACTCTGAAATAAATTCATGTTCTTGTATTTCTTATAGCACGTGACTCTTGAGACAGAGATCAATAGGGCAACATCTTTTCTTCAAGGCTCACCAGATTTGCACTCTGAAGTGTCTTTCTCTGCTCAGACACTTAGACTTACCTGTATTATTTCACAGCAGCTATCAGCTGCATTCACATAATTTCTTTTTGTACAGAAATCATATATAATCTACTGCAAGTCCTCACATGCCCTTTTCTCCTTGCTATAGTCTAGCAAATCACTAACACATTCTTCATAGTTAATCAGTTATCTCCCTACCCACTACATGTGACATTTTACACCCTTAGTTTTGTAACTGCTCTCATGGTTTTGTCCTCAGCTGAAAGACATCTTCTCAGTAAGTTTTTCACATTTCAGTTCTCTCAAACTATCGGTAGTGCATGACATTATTTGTGAGAACGAGGACCTGCAAAGTGGCTGAAGGGCTGAAGTGATTTTAGATTTAAATTTCTATGGCTGACTTCTAGGATATATCTGACAATCTATCTCTCTTGGGAAGAGGAACAGAAGCACTCTCCATAGGAGTTAGGATTTTTCTCTGCATTCTTTTATATAGGCCGACAAAACCACAGCATTTTGTCCTGTATTCTCAAAGAAAGCACTAATAGTAAAAAAAACAGTCAATAGCAACAGATGACTGAGGAAAAATACCTGTCAGCTGAACACACATTAAGCTTTTAATTCCTATTAGAAAGAGCAGGGCATTTGTAAAGATGGGAAGGTTTTTGGTTGAGCACAATGCCTGCTTTTGATTATACTGCCCTTCTTATTAGCAGCTGTGTTTTCAGTTTGAATGAATGCTATATTAGGTGTTTTCATAAATTATTTATCTAAATGGTGTATGTGAAAACTATGGGAAGATATTCCTGAGGCTTACAAAAGTATATAAATAAATATGCTATTTTACACACACTTTTCCTTAAATATTTTCTTCATAGTGCTCTCAGGGTTATCTGTTTGCACTTTATGAACAGAAATACTTTAGTCCACTATAAACATGTACAATAAATATTGTATGAGAGTATTTTCAAATGTAGGGCAGATTCTAAAATGTACAAAGAGCTCTACATTGGTGGTATCAGTTCAGGAAATACTCAATGGAATATTTTATTCTTATCTTCTTTCTCAGTATAATTATGACTTTACTATATCTGTTGTAAAGTCTGCTCAAATGGGAGAACGAATGTTTGGAGCAGGACTAACACTTTCTCAAATGCACAGAAAGAAATGGGAAGTTGAGATCAGTACACAGACTCCATCAAGAACATCTAAGTGTCCTAATTTCCCCCTATGTAAAGACTTGTATGTGAGCATTATTTTCTATATGTGTGCAGATTTCTCTGTAAATACCTGAGCTTCTCATGTATTTGACATGAGGATAAGCATGACGTGAATCTTTGCAGAACCGGGATCTTTTCCAGCTCATACTAACTTCAGTGAGAATTAGTTTATCTAATTATTACAGGATATCCCTCAATATAACAAAAAGCATGTTAACAAAATTACACTAAAGATAAGAATAGATCAGTTAGAAGTATCAATAATAATTGGGGCTATTTCAAATACCTCAACACCGAAATTTTCCTACAAATCATTATACTGAGAATTCCCTGTCTTTTCATATTAACTTTTCTCCCTAGTTTATGTGCTCACAAATGCAAAAAGATATAACTTCTCCATTTTCAGTTAATAAATTTTGCACATCAATATAAATATAATACCAATATAATAAAGAAATAAACATCACCATTATAAAAAAAGGCATGCCAGCAGTCCATTTTCCTCTGCTCTTTGAATTACCTAGGACATTACAGAAATACACTTCTCCTCCCTCACTGTGAGGCAATATTATGGTACAAATTTAGACTGTGATGACAGTCTGCAAATTGAGAGACAATAATTTTTAAGACTGTTGTCATTTCGTAAAGAGAGGAGGGAGTTTCGTGGTTTGTTTTGTGTGGGGTTTTTTGGGTTCTGATTGGGTTGTTTTGGGGTTTTTTTTGAGAGCAAGAGAAAAATATCAATACTGGTTTTATGTTAGAATCAAGAGGTCTTTATTAGTGGGCGAAAACAAACTGTGCTTCTTAAATAACATGTTTAAAGGCAATGGGCCAAGACTGTCAGCTCTTTCTTCATATCAGCAAAGAATCCCACTGTCATCATTGAGACCATTTAGAAACAAAGAACACCACAGTCTGTACCAGAGATGATATTATTTCTTGCTAAATAAGCAAAGCTCTTAACAGAGATGGCACTTAGATTTGTCATGTGAGTTTCTAGAAAAAATTGAGGAAGAAAATTGAGGTTAGGAGATTAGAAGTGTTCAAAAGCGTCTTCTCTAAAATGATGGGATAATCCTAAAGCTTATAAAATAAGCTAATACAGTAATCCTAAATTATTACTAAACAGAGATTTATTGAGTGGGGTCATAATGCAAGTTTGATTTCATTATATTACTGCACACTGCTCATGACTCAGTTCTAGCTGAGAAGTTCGCAACAAGATCAAGTGCAAGGTGATATTCAAAGCCTTTGAGACCAGAAATTTCCTATAAAGAGCAGTCATCTCCACACTCTTCTCTATAATAAACCTATAGACTTGTGCTTTGGTAAGATCCCATCTGGACAAACTCCTTTCCTCACACAGAGAAACAGCCCAGAATTTCTGAACCACATTGTTTCACTGCTGTAGTCCTTGAAACACAGCCAGAGTCTGATCCATTGGCCTTTGAAGCAGGTAGGCTGGCCTTCATGGCCAATACAGAGCTGTGGCCATTAAAGTGTCCCTCCCTGTTACTCTAGTTTGGTATCTGCATGAAAACGTCTGACTGTCCTGTTAGATGTTTGATTTCAAGCCAGGGCTTTGCCTATGTTTGCCAAGTGTCACCCCTTTCCCACAGATTTTTTTTGCATGCATGCATCTATACACACGGAATTTAAAATACTCTGTTCACAGATGCTGGAAGAGGTAATTGGTTTTCTGTCAATGTTAGTAGAAGCAAAATATTTAAACATATCTAAAAAAAGCAAGACGAGCAGTTCTGAGGCTACAGTTCAGGGAGTTTTCTAAAAGGGACAAATTCTAAAAAGCTTTGCTGATTTTAGCACTCCCGGTCTCCTTTCAGTTACTAAGTTTAAAATCAGAATCTCAAATAAAGATGATTTATTTAGAAATATTAATAAAATGTTTTTGATTCATTACACTCAAGGCTTTTCTCTGCACAAATAGGACATTATCAATTTTTAAAAGAAAAATCACATTCCTGTCTTCATATTTCGTGTCTTACTTGCAAGAAAAAAGCATGAAGAAACAGTTGTTTTGCTACTGAATCTAAAATATTTTCTTTATCTTCCAAGGAGTGTATTTTCTTTGTGCATGACTACTAAACTTTCTTTTTAGACCTGAACAAAGTTGAAAATTACAGAGCTCAGACATTCTGTCATTTCCTTTCAATTGGATTGCATGGTCTTGTACAGAGTCCGCAGGGATATTACATTCGTAATTTCAAAATAGCTTCTCTATACTGATTTTCCTAGTGATCAGAAGACATAAATTACTTGGAAGAAAACAGAAAACCTGAGTGATAAGTTTTGCTACAATCAATGTCTCTAATATGTATGAGAATGGGACATCATTTCACCAAAACAATCCATCTGTGAAGTATGCTAAGGGATGACTGCGTTTGGATACAGCAATTAATCACCACATTATTTATAGCACTTCAGAAGCAGCTTACAGTACATTAATCAGGGATAACTTCTGCTTAATGAACAGAGCTGCCAAAACCGCCAAACAAGACCATAAAAAACTGAACTGAGAAAGAAACTATTAGCACAAGACTGGCAATGCTAAAATATTCAAAGCTCCTCTTCAGCAAAGTTCTTGTCCCAGTTTCTCTTCCTACAGCACCCATAAGCAACAAATCCCATCTACAAACAACTATGTGACTATACTGGCAGCATCAGATACTCATGAGTAAAAGGAAAACAAAGCAACAAAAAGTCAACTACATCAGTTTTAGTGCACTGCCATGCAGACAGCCACATAGCTATGGAAGACACTGGAAATGAAGACGCAACTTATTTATTTTAAAATAAAATACTTTCTTTTGCGTATTTAGAAGGACCACTAGAGTGAGAAGATGGATGGATCATGCCTACATTTGTTGTCTCTGCTGCAGCATGGATACTGTTAGAAGTAAAGAAAAGGTGTAGTATGGCATTTGCTAATTAATCAGCTTTTCAAATCATGGCTTGATCGAAATCTCTCTATTATGTAGAGGCTCACAAAATAAAATCCTATTTTCCAGAAGTGTGGAAGTGTAACTCTCCTATTCAAAGTACTTGAAAAGAAGTTTAGCAATTAAAACTAAGTAAAATATTAGCATGATATAGGGAACATGAGTAATTTGCATGTTAGGCATATGCAAATTAAAAATAAGATCTGGTTTAAAGGCATAAAGAACTTCATAAAATTACATGGCTATTAAAAGTAGCTTATATGCTAAGAAGTATTCAGATTTACATAAGCAAATTTATTTCAATTACTACATGCAAATGGTAATTATATCAAGTAAAAACAAATTTTTATTGAAAGTACATCTCATTATAGAAAACATTAATGAATCTTTCAAGTTTGGGTCTTCCATAAGAAGGCACAATGAATAAAATATAGAAAAATGCTTTTGTTATTCAACACACAGCTGAAAGTTTAACTATGAAGCAACTGTAATTAGGTTTTGTTAGTCTTTTTTTTTTTTTAGTGTGGTGTTTATAGATCTCCAAAGAACTTAAGATTTCCACTGGAAGTAATAGTGAAGTGCTTATTGTTACTTGTCATATTTTAACACTCTGTAATAAAAATACTCTTTTTTTTACAGTTGAAACTGTGTCTGGCCTTATAAGGATATCTAAATCTATTATTAGCCTAACATTTTACATATATAAAGACAGGTACACATAGGAACTAATGTTTAGTCTAAGAGCATTCACAGAAGTCTTCATGAAACTGTCACTTGACACCAGAACATGCATGCACAAACCACACTTCAATGTGTATATTTGTGTGTATACTGTGTTTATGAAACAGAAAAAAATCAAATGGTTTGAAATGAAACTGGAACCCTCTAGCAGATGTGGTTGAAGAAAGATCTATCAACTGAGTTGAAAAAAAATTATTTCTATGTCACTTATAGCTGAAAGAAAAGGAATCATAGTACCTATAAATAACACAAAAAGCCCAGCAACAAATTCCTTTGCAAAATACAGATCTACATAAATACCACTCCAGGCTCTCATTGTGTCCCTCCTGGTTAAAAGTTGTTTGTCTAAGAGTAGAATTTGGGGCAGTATAAAAGAACACTGGCAGCGCTTTTGTTATTCACACAGTTATCTTTTGTCTCAATGGGTCTCGAAATGCTTTTTTCCTGTTGTACTGGTAACAAAGACAGCCATGAGGTCACTCAAAACACAGTTAAAGGGCTCAAATTAAATATTCATCTTACCTGGTATTGGTAACATCTCCAGCCACATCACTTCAAGTTATTCTGGAAAATAATACTGCCCTCCCAGAATCTGTGTTGAGCTCACTGAGCTTTCTCCTGACAAATCAAATGCATTTGAGACCAATGGGACCTGGGTTGAGGGGAAGGAGCCCTGTACAGTTAGGTACAGAAGGTATGAAGAAATACGGTTTACACTATTTTGTCTCATTACTGTTTAAGTGAAATTATCAATCAAGAGGCCTATATACTACTACATTTAATTATAGCAGCACTTTGTTATGTTTTGTTAGTATTCATCAAATGCAGATGGCAGCATGCGAGCACGTATGGTAGAATTTCTTCTCAATGATTCAGAACAATAAAATATTTGGGTAGTCAGTTCTCAGCAACACTGTGCAGATGGTATACATTCTTCAAACAGGTGTGGGGACATAAACCGCGCCTCTATCTTTGCCCAGTGACAGTTTGCTAAAACAAATCGCTTAAAGTAAAGGAAACAAAATCTAAGGTGGATGAAGCAACTTGATTATTCTTCAGACATCGAAGACTCATAGTGACTTAAATGGTATTTCAGCACGTACGGAAAATGGCAGATCAGTCTCCAAGGAATATAAGAATTCCTACCTAAAATGAACCCAGTTTGCTATTTCCTGATGAATGCTTTATGCCTGAAAGCAAATACCATCCATCTGAAGACACTATTTCAATAAAAATTGCACCAGACCATGGAATCACAAATACAAACAACCTCCTGAATATATCTAAAATGTATTGTAAAATATACCTTTCCTCTTTTTTTCTACAAAAGTCTTTTTATCACTGATAACTGCTCTTAGACAGGCAATGTTCTTTCACCACCGATAAGTCTCCTAGACAGACAGACTATGCCAGACAGATAAAACTGATGCAGATAAGTACCTTGAGCATTTCACAGAACTAGAAATAAAAAGGTTTCTAGAAATGAATGATAGCAAAAGTAACACTGCAAGCCCAGTGAAAAACCTCTAAACATGATGAGAGATAGAGTTACACGGAGAATGAAAAACATACAAATAAGACAGACAGAAAAGCCTCTATGTGTAGAAGAACAGCATCCTGCTTTGAATCAGAATGCATTTAAAACACAGTGTAAGAAAACCCAATCAGGCAAGACATAAGCTCTCTGTAAGCACACCCGAGTCAAATCAAATAACTCACCATATTTAGCCACAAAGTCAGGCCTAAAAACTGGGACTATTATGAAGGCCTATCTGACAAAATAGCAGTCCCCAAATGATCTTGTGAAAAGTTCTGTATGACGCAGAAATTCCTTACCTGCAAACCAAATGACAGGGCATCAGCTTTCATTAACTGCAGAGATACCTTAAAGTCAACAGGAGAATGCTGCTGATCTCTTTGCTAAAAAGGAGGCAAATTATCTCCTTATCACATGCCAGCCCTGAAACAAGAAACAATCCTTCAGACAGCCAGGGAAAAAAAGAAGAGAGATATGGGTTTGCATATCTCAAAGAAAACAAACTCACTGATCCTCCCTAGGTCCTAGAATACCTGCAGGTGCTTAACTCCCAACTCCCAGGCAACTTTGTCAAGTTGACCCAAAATCCCTATCACAGGCCATTTGAATGACAGGGAAAAGAGGTAAGACCTAAGCTTCTGAGAGAACTCCCTTTAGGATAAAAACTATTGCAAAATGTTTATTCTTCATTCAAACCTTGAGACCCCAGGGTCACTTCCATTTTCATGTGTAATCCAATTAGTAAGACTGAGACTAAGCTAATTGCAGTAGAAAAAAACCCAAAGCCAATCATCAGGCAAACTTTGTGGCTTCTGTGGTTTCACACTTTTTCTTAATACCTGTCCAACAGATAATACAGGATTTTCATTCTGAACCAGCTCCCACTGCAGTGGGATAAATAAATAACAGAACCAGGAGTCATATGCAATGCATTCTGCATAGAGTATTAGGTTGGAAATGAAACCATGCATGCTAGTAATCAAAGGAATCAGCTTTCAGAGGGAAGGTAATTCTCTTTAAATCTAAAGGACACAAATAAATCCAGCAAAACTGTACCCCACAAAATGTTTGCCTTTCACTAGCAGATGTTGGAAAGCGATCAACATGAATTAGCAGCATTCATGAAACATATTTTACTAGATAATTTCTGATTTGTATGAAATATGTAATTGTGAAGTCTTTTGCAAGTCTGAGTCAACTAAAAGTTGGAAATAACTGTATTACGGATTAAACAGTGATTTGCACAGAAAAGTTCTCGGTAAGCAAAACATTCTCTTCCCTGCTTCTTTTATTAGCTATGTCTTTGAGCTCAACTTCAGCACTCCTTTGAAAGCACTGCGTTTATCAGCCTTAATTTTATGTCTCAACCTACTGAAAACAGAGTCACTTATCTCTTACTCAATGGCCTTTCCTCAGCCTCTCCTTGGAAAGATTATAATATCATTTCATCCACTGAGGGATTTTTTTTTTTTTTAAAGAACACACAGTAGTGATTACAGAAATTAATTTCTGTTTTCTTTTGCTTGGATACCTGGAAGATTTTGAAGTTTCAATTGTTCCTCACTATGCTAACAAGCTAAACTGAGTGTGCTCTGACAACAGAATGAACAAATGAATAAGAGAACAAAACAACATAAAACCAAAAAAATATATATACTACTGATGTAAGAGAGGTCTGTGAGAAGACCAGGAATGAAGTTCCAGTATGGGCTCTGCAAATCTAAGCTAGCCAGTGATTCTTATTTTATTATCATACATGTGAGAAAATATTTATGGACTAAAGAGATTTACACTGTACTTGAATTTACATCTAAACACATCTCTGATTCTCAGTCTGGCGTATATTACTTTCTATGACCACAATAGCTTAAAAACATACGTAGATTTAATTCTTGTGCTTTAAAAATATTTAATCAATCTCATATTTCCAATATTGTTACGCACACAAAATATATGAATGTTCAACTTTCTTACTTTGCCATTCTCTTGTGGGGTTTTTTGTCACTCCTTTCCTAAACAGTAAGAGTGATACTCAGCATTGGCGTCAAATTCCCTTTCTTGCTCTTTCAGCCACCTGCAGCTTCTACCAGCTCTGCTCACTCCTTTCTCATACAGCACATCTACACCTTGCTACCCTTCATCACTGTTATTTTCTTCCTTTTATCATGAAGCTACACTTTGTCACTCATTTTCCATACTTGTGCCATCATTCTAAAGCTCCTTACATCCAGTGATTGCTGCTTAGGAGCTTTCTTGATCAGTGGAAGTATATTTATGTTTAACAGCCTTCTGAAATCTCTTTCTCTGCTTTTGTGCATTTGCTTTTTTAGATCTAGATAAAACATTCAGCGTCCCTTATACCCAATGGCACAGTTTTGCTCACTTTAATTATGCCTTCTGAGGAGCATCTTCTCTTGCTTGTTTTGGGACTGCTTTCTGCTAGCTTCCCTTGATGTGCCATTGTTCTTGTACAGAAAGAAATAGTAAATAATAGTTCTCTGATCATCCTCCCTCAGTCTAACAATGATTTCTGGATTCCTGTCATAAACCCTTTAGTCATATATTTTTTCTTTTTTTTTATAATCTGAAGAGTCCTTGATTATTCAATTGTTACTTAGGATAAAATATTTTTTTAATAAACTTCATCATTCTTCTTTTTCTTATCTTTACAAGTACTAACATATTCATCCAAGACAAACTTCAAGACATGGGCATACTGTGAATGCATATAAAGCCATAAAAAATGTCTCAGGGCTTTTTCCACTCTTTCCCCAATATTTTCTAATGGCCTAGAATTATTTGTGGCAGCACCTACAAAAAGCAGTAATTAATTCCATGGCCATCATTGTGTATGATTGCAACTGGGATTTTTTCCTAACTTCATTTGCACTTCTTCACATTTACTTAGACTGAATTTCATAATTTGCTTTTTTGCTGCTCTCATAAGTTGCTCCTTCTCTTCCTTATCTTGACTAGCTTGGTAATCTCA
This sequence comes from Empidonax traillii, assembly GCF_003031625.1. Lineage (NCBI taxonomy): Eukaryota > Metazoa > Chordata > Aves > Passeriformes > Tyrannidae > Empidonax > Empidonax traillii. Next base: position 149,279 of record NW_020955624.1, on the reverse strand, counting down.
CAAGAATTTAATTATTAGTCACTATAAACCCATTTTTCCAGAATATTCAGACCCCAGGGCAAAATCCTATGACTGAATCGTAAATCCTATCCTATTGTTCTGTGTTTTGTTGGTCTGGGTTTGTTTTTATTTTAAAGAATTTCTCTATGTTGAGTGCCTCTCAATTTTTCTCATGACTAGTTAGTTTTTCCTATAGTTTTTGGTGAGAAATCTTTTCAAATACTTTCTGGAAACCTAAGGAGACTGTATCAACAGGACTACTCTAGCTCCCACAGTGAATTTTAACAGTGAGGAAAGACTATATAAGCCATGTTGAGTCTTTCCCCGAGCTATCATATGTGTTTATATGTCTAGTTACTGTTCCTTGTTATAGTTTCTATCAATTTGGTGAATGCAGGCTTAGTGGTTAGTAGTTCCCCGGATACTCTCAAGAAACCATTTTATAGCTTGGCATTACATTAATCTTTCTCCAGCTCGTTGGAACCAAGGAATAGGCAAGAGGCAACACAATACAGTTCAATTTTACTATTTCACCCTTAATGGTCCTCTAGAACTCTTGGGCAAATGCCACTGGAATTAGGTAATTTTAACCAGTATTTACTGTTCATTTTGTTGGTTTACTCTGCTGCCTCTTATATGGAGTTTTGTTCTCTAATCAATTCCTGAAAAAAAAAAAAAATCACTATATGGGAATCTGATCAATTTATTTTGCCTTTGCACTGTTACTGCAACAAATCCTTTTTATGCTTCAACTTCTTATACTGTGATCATCCACTGGCTTTACAGACTATCTGACAGGCATCCCATAATTCATGACTTTGAGAAGAGTCTTTGGAAGTTCTTCCTCTATCTTGTTTGCTCTGCCTTATAGATTTTTTACATTTAACATAGTAGATTTTACATTCTTCTTTTATTTTTGAGATTTGAATGGGGACTCAATTTTGTGAAGAATGTTTACATATTTGATAATTTCTCTAATCTCAACCTCAGTCTTTCTACAATGCTTTAATGCATTATTTTTTTTAGCTTCCAATACAGTGGCCTGAAACAATATCCATGTCATCTGTTAAGATGATTTTTTTAGCTGCCTCTGTCAGTTTCTTTTTAACAAGTATCCTCATTTTTCCAAAACTCACATTTGTGGAATTGAGTACTGCTGTATTGGTTCTTCTGATTTCTGTTGTTCCTGACAGGATGTTGAATTTAAGCACGTGGAATGTACTTTGGTAATAACATTGTGTCAATAAACAGCCCCTCTATTGATTCTCCAATTACCTTCCTCAATAAAAAGTAAATTATAGTGTCTAAAAGTTTAGTTTGACTTGACAGCTACTACCCAATTGACATGGGGAGGCTGCAATCGTGGCGAGCTGAAATAACACACTTCTCTTATGTTTCCTGACGAGTGTCTCTGGCCTCTCTTGGTATACCGTGTTCATTGATCAAGCACTTATAAGCATAGTTTTATTACTTATGCTAAATTTAGGCCTAGAAATTCAATAGGGATTCTTAATTGCTCCCTGACATAGTTAATTTGTTTATCTCATATAACTTTGCATTTCATTTACTACATAGTACTTTTTCAACATACATGACCAAACTTTCATATATTACCTGGTTATTATCCCAGTACCTTTTTACCTTCCAGAAAATTCCCAGTATGCTTTTTATAGCAATAGACTAAATTAAAGCTAGGCATCCTATAAAAATCCACGTGTTGCAAAGATTACAGCCTAACCCTTAAAACTCTTCACATTTAGAGAATACGGTATTGGCAAATCCAATACTTGAGATGCTGGAAGATTCCAGAAATAAGCCTGTCTAAACAACCTCTCCCTGACATCCTTGTATGCATATGGCATATTCTCTATTTACATTCAAATATTGTATTTCTACAGGACAAGTCTTCTGTTCAAAGCAGGGTATGGGTAGTACTCGATTGATCGTTATTCATCTCTTGTTTCCACATTCACCACCCAGACTGTAATCCCACAGTGTATTTACTGGACACGATCCAACCCCTGCGCTGAATACAGAATTATTACTTTCCTCATGGGCCTTCAGTACTTCTCTTATTCTATTATCTTACTGTGCTCCTCTTTTAAACAAACATAATTAATCTAGCTTCATAACTCTCCTGTAAAACAAGGTGGTCCATATTATACACAAAGAACACAGGGGCAGCAATTAAAGGGAAAATTGTCCACAAGTCAATTAATTTACCTTGTTAATTAGAAAACAATATCTTAAAACCTACTCTATATCTCTGTGAAACACATTTCCAATGAAATGATTAGCACCATAACCACTTCTCAAGTAAGATATCATGTATATAATGGGGATAGCTGGGGAGCCAGAAAAGAACAAGGATGAAACATTAAATTTTAGTAACTTGCTGCATATTCAGAAAATACTGGTTCTCTACAGAAAACTTTTCTAGTCTATTTTTATTTGTATTCAATTGTCACTTTTTCCATGTGCCTTGCACCAAATAAAGAACAATATATGCAACTTTGCTTCATTCCCATAACAGTTGTCACAAAACAAACAAAAACCTATCCAAAACCAACCAACCAAACAAAAACCCAAGAAACACCCTCCACCTCCCCCAACAAAAGAACAAACCAAAAGACAACTGATCATATTATTAGAGTATAAGCTTATGAAATAATTGTTAACAAGTGCACTGTGATTGTTTGTGAGGACACTGTAGAAGAATGTGAGATGTCTACACAGGAGATGTTTCCACACAGTGGAAAGGTCTGTTAGGGTCAACAGGTTGGGTATGAAAATTTACAGAGATCTCAAAGAAATAAAGTAGAGAAACTTTCTTCCAGGTAAACAGGGAAGACTTTTTTCAGCCCTTTAAATCTACCCATCTGCCTGCCTGGGTACAGTATCTGCCTTTTCAGAATTTCAGATAAGCTCCAACAAAGAGTACTTAAGAAGCTGGGATAAAATTCTCTCATTTGAGATCTCAGCGATTAGCAAAATATTGTGTAGCAGCACTGAAGACAGGCTATAGATAAGCTAGAGGAGATGCAGGATGGTAATCCACAGGTACAAAAAGGCTGCTAACAAAGGAGATGGGAATAGTCTGTTTTCCATGTTCATTAATGGATTCCACTTGCAGTAAGAACAATGCATATTAAACATAATGGAAACTTTCAAACAGTGAAAAGAGTAACAGACTGTGACAAATTGCCTGGCGAGGATGTGGAAAGTCTGTAATTAGAACAGGCAAGACAGATATCTGCTTGGAATGATACACATAAAATTACTTGGGGCAAGAATATTACCTCTTGAGGCCCATTCTAGTCCTAGTTTTCCATTTTTCTTTAGACTCCATAACATCATTAAAAAATCAAAACTATTTTTCTAAAATTCTCTCTGTATGGAATGTATATTTAAAAGAATTCACCTCCTCCAGTAGCTAGTATAAAATTGCTGTGACTATTCAATAGGAAATGAAAAAAGAATATTTCATGTTTCCATACACTAGTTTATTTCAACTGAAATACTGAGAACCTAAGAAACGCTTCCACTTGTATGGGTAACAACAGATGGAAAAGGTCCTTGTGTTTGCACACAGACGTCAGGTAGCTGCAGATATACAAAATTATGACATGCTAAGTCAAAGTGCAGTGACATCACACAGCTAAAAGTTGATTATCTAATTTGAATATGTCTCATCTGCCTTCGACTACTGGAAAAAAAAAGAAAAGGGGAGGGAGGCAGAGGGGAATCAGTAGGTGATAGTGTCAATTTTTCACTCAGACAAATGTATTCCAATACGACAATTATAAATTCCTTATCGCTGTTATAACCACCTGAGCACTTTTTTTCCTCTAGAAAGTCTCTATCTAGGTCCAATTTATCATTTTTGAACAAAGGCAATTAAACTAGTGTTGAAGAAGAGATAGTGTTCCTCATGTTGTCATTTCAGTATCCCAGTCTCCTCAGGGCTCATTTCAAAGATGTGCCATAGTCACCTTCACAGACCTCTGACACATGAGGGTTAAATGTACACTGGTATCTGATTCACAAGGTCTCTTCTGATCTGAATTCACTACCTACAGCACAGTGGTGAGCTCAGGCCCAAGACTGACTGAGACTATTCCTGAAGCTGCAGGTCTAGTAGACTGTAGGCAAATCAGCCCCAAGAACTGGAGCAGAGGACAGACAGCTCATTTCTCTAGTATTTTTCCCAGATTTATCAGAAGAGGATGAGAGCACAGCAAAGCAACCTTCATGACAAGAATATTAAAGGGAAACAGGACACCAGGAGGGATACGGGGGAATAAGGGGAAAATGGGAGAAAGTGTCACAGAGTCACAGACATAGGTAAGAAAAGTGATTAAAGAAGGAAATTAGCGGTGGGAGGATAAAGGGAAAGGGCATAATGTCTAAAATTCAAGGCAAAGATACTTGGGGAAAGACATCCAGAATGGCCCTGTGAGGAAACTGGGATTTCAATAGTAGCAGAGTAAGCAGAAATGAAGTAACATTTTGTATGAGAGTTAGGACAAACAGGAAAACAAAAATATTAGGATATCAGACAATGTAGTAAATTTGGACATCAGGAGTCCGCATTTGCTTTGCAAGAAATTTGAGGAGTAGGAGATAAGGGGAAGAATTTGAATTGATATAAAAGAAAACAACAACATTCTGAACTAAACCTAGGGCTGTTGAAAAGCTGGGATGATGATGCAATTGGACAATAGAATACAAACGAGACAACGATGTCTAGATTTGGATCCAGAGAACAGGGACAGGGGAACAGAAATCTCATATTAAAAATGAGAAGAAGGGCGGGGGGTGGGGAGGTACGGGAAGAAAAAAGATTAACTCATACAACGGCAGGAGGGAGAGAGGCTTTCTGGCAAGAAGCTTAAGTAGTGAAAAGAAGGTCTCTGCAAGTAAAGAGCCTAGAACAAAGAAGGGAAAAAAGTGGAATCAGACATGGAAATAATTTGGAGTAGAGTATATTCCACACTAGAGCTTGGAATGCAACCAAAGAATCCCCAGACTTGCCAACACTCTGCTGTCAGCAATCACCTATGAATCCCATCTGAGAAAAACCCACATATAGTGAGCTTTCACAGATAGTCAGCAAACGCTTGCTCTCATTTTCTGGTTGCCTGCCTGCAGACCCTTGGGTCTGACTTGCAGAAGTGCTAAGCACTTGCAACAGTGAGTGAAGTGTTGTGAAAATAAATTCATTAGTATTTCTGATGTACTCAGATACTATGGCATTGAGAGCCATGGTGAAGCCCATGAGAAAATGAGTAACTGTGACTTCATAAAGATTTTAAATGAAGCCCAGTAAATAAGATATAGGGATATACACTAAATGTCAAAGTAAAAGCAAAGTATCAAAGCTGCTTACAGAGGGAACCCATTCAGTCTATCAAGAGCACCACAAGGCAGAAGATGTGTAGAACTAAGACTATTAATGTAGGTACACAAGGAGAATATTAGTTTAGCATAGTGAATGCTTGACTTTTGAAGCTATATTGGCTGATTAGTTTTATTCATGTCAATGTCATCCACATATTCCACTCACAAGTAACTGGTGTGACCTCATACAATCTACACCTAAAGTGCAGCTCCTGTCTTGCAAAATTACTAGTATGGGTCATACACATTAAAGTCAATAGGTGTTTTGGTGATGTCTTCCATCAACATGACTTCAATTCCACTATTAGTTACACTTAAAGTAGCAATATAAAATGCTTTTCTCAAATTTGTGAATATCCTAAAAAGGGATAGTGTTTATTGGCCCCTTACAACCTAATACAGATGAAAAGAAATAAGGTAAACAATTACTATGGCATTTTAAAACAACGAAGTGATAATTTTAACAATGTTAGAGAGGGTTTATTCTGCTTAATACTACCTGATTCCTCTTTCCACTGTTGGCAGTTTGGCTAACTATCAAGACCAGCATCATACTCACGCTTCATAAGGCTACTCAAATTCATACAGTTTCTTCCATATTTTTTCCCTAGACTAAGGTTCAGGGCAGTTTGAATTTTGAGCTTCTTCAGTGCTAAATTTATTTTCTTTTTGTATTACAGTCAGTTCACCATATTAGTTTCCAAATACTGGTACAATTACTGTTGCATGACAGTTTTCCAGTAAATAAAAATTCATCTGGCTTAACAACTAAACCAAAGATTAAAATCAGCTTAAAGTCAGATGGAAGGGACTAACAGTTCTGCCCAAACCCAGAAGACAGATATTTAGTGCCCAAAAAGCAGGATGTACTGAGTTGAGCAACCCAAACACTTACCAACCCAAACCTTAGGAGAAATCTCCATCTGATTTCCCAAATGCAAAATAAGTTGGAATGTAAGTTAGATGTAAATCCAATTCCTTCACTTTCAAATATTCAACCTTTTGATTTGGCATGGAGACAAAGATGCGCAAAATCATTCACTGCTGACTCAACTGAATCATGAACGATTTAGATCCTTATCAGGATCAGCATTTTCTCAAGCTACAGTCAAGGCCTATTAGGTTTCCGTATTATTGGATAATTTTTTATCTGTTTGACAGGACTGCTTACATCAAATATTCCTGTAAAAGGAGTAAGTTGTACTATTTTTACAGCACTGGAATTTTTTACTTGCACATTGGAGACACCTTAGAAAACAACTTAAATTCATCTTAGAAAAAAATCTGGAACTCCTGTGATCATCAACAATGCTGAATAAATGTAATTTTCCTAAAAGCTAGTAGTATCTGCATATGGGCAAAAACAGTCCTACAAGAGACGTGTCTTCCTGCTACTTCCAAAATGTTAAATTTCCTCCTATTAGATAAAAGCTTTTAACACTTTAAAGCTTGCTATTCCCTAACAAAGCAGTCATTGCAACCATACTTAATGATTTGGGTTTTTTCTTAGAGTAGAACAAAGATGAAGGCTCTCATGGAAATGTTCTATGCAGTAATTTTCACTCTGGATGTGTGAGGAAGTTCAAATAAGATATGAAAGAAACTCTACCTGAAAGCTTTTTAAAGTTCAATTTTTCGGTGCTTCTTGGTTATCCACAATAATACTTCTATTCAAACTGCAGTAACACCCAGTGACTCCTGATGAGGACCAGGGCCCAAATTAACATCAGTATTATTTCAGAACTTTTAAATTTTGTTTAATAAAATATACACTAATCTTGGTATCTATTACAGGTGCCATCTATGAATGCATGTCTTAAATGTACACACAGCTAAGTAGAGAGATCAGAAGTAACCTTGGAAGCCATGAGCGATACCTTTGCATGCCAGTCCCCTGTCATCTGGGACACACATGCATCATGAATGTTCTCATTTTTGAGACTTTAGTCCAATTCTCTAGGCTGTTTTTTTTCGTTTTCTTCTTGTTTAGACCAGTGATAAGAATGAATGGGATGAAGAAGGGAAAAGGACCACTGTTCTAAGGATATCTAGCAGATTTAACAGCAATATCATATTATCGGCAACTGACCTGCAGCTTTACCCCACCTATTGAGAGCTGGAAAGAACGGATGAAACAAAAAATACATTCTCTCACGATATGGCTGGCCATGTCCCCAAAGATTTTCTTAAATCCCCACAGGAAATTCAAAATGAAAGCAGCGAAGAAATGTTTGAAAATAAAAGTTCTAACGTCATACTTCAAATCATAAAAGGAATATGACTGATCAGAAAACATTTCTAAAGTTAAAATTAAATAAATAAACATATTTTCACTCCTGGTGGAGCAAGGAGGCCCTGACGAAAAAGCAAGACAAACAACAAAACAAATTAGAATTTGAAGAACAACAACATTTACCACAATATGTTTGTTTTCTATTTTAATCTGCTGCATTAAAAGGGATCAGGATTTGGAATTTCACACTTATTTATCACCTGGTTAAACAACATTTAGTAACACAGCACTAGGGAGCTGCTGTGCCACTGAGCAGAACACAGACTAATTCTACCCTGATCAAGCAGCAGTCATTGCATCTCCATATCATTAGGTTACCCTTAGAGAGATATCCCAGTACTGAGGCTATTCTAATTAAGCTTGTTATGAGTAAGTGAAATGTGGTGCATAGTAATTCCAGCATTTCTATGGCAGAACTATAGAGCATTTCAACAGGTATGCAAAATTTTTTTTTTTTTTTTTAATATGAAAGCTTACTACAGCTCTGGTGTAGGGCAATTTAAGAAGAAACATTCCAGATTTGCATCTTCAAATCTGCCTTCAGAAAGCCAGGACTGAAGTCAGCTGACAACCTTTAAGGCTTAATTGAAAAGAAAGCCTGTCAGTAGCTTTCAGTCTCATTTTGCTTCTGGGTAAGAGACTCAGTTTTAATTTGTTGTGCAAGATGAGCATGAAAAGGTAAGACTCGGTCACCTAGTGAGTCACCACGCGAAATAAATGACTAATGGGTCTATCTGCATTTGACAGATTGAGGTTCAAATCCCCCTGCTCCTTCAGGAAAGGCAGATCTACTGCTTGGAGGAACAGGGGTTCATAGCATAGGTAATGCAGACAAATTTAAAAAAAAAAAAAAAAGCCAGCCGCTTCCTACTAGCTGCCTCTAGAAAGTTCCTGTTAACTTTGTTTATTACGAAAAAAACCATGATTACTGTGCACACAATCATCTGCCTCCCCACAAACACCTGCACTGATGGATACCACCTGCTTCATTCCGATGATGTGGCTCCTCTCTGCCCCCTCCATTGACCGTCCCTTGTACAGTGCAGATTACTTTTTTCTCATTATGTTTCCCTGCTTGCCTATACGTGTTCTCCTATTTGCTTTTCCCCAAACATTTAACCAGTCTGTTCATTCACTGTATCATCTCACTTTTGCTTTTCTCTCAAATTTTGACTTCATCAAAATACATTAAATTCTTTAAATCCCCTCTGAGAAAGTTTTGCTTATCATATAGACAGACAGCTATTTGCAAAAACCAAAGTAGTTTCCAGAGGTTGTCTGCTTAATCTCCTTGCAACTTCTTTCCAGTACTGAACCACTATGCCCAAGTTACAAGCAGAGGAGAAAAAAAAAAAAAAAAAAAAAAAAAAAAAAAAAAAAAAAAAAAAAAAAAAAAAAAAAAAAAAAAAAAAAAAAAAAAAAAAATAAAAAGGATAAAGAGAAAAGCAATACATACACAAAAAACCCACAAAACAAACAAACACCAAAAAAACAACTACCAAAACCCAGCATCCCTCAAAACCCCCAAAACCAAATGGTTTAGAAGGCCTGTAGCAGTTCAGAGAATGAGCAGTCTCACCAGTTTCCAAACCTGTGTTCAGACCATTTTACGTATTCTGCAGAATGGAAATCTTTTGTATGCATACACGCCAGTGAGTTCTAAACCCCCCATGATTGCCACAGTTGTTTTCTGCTGATCTACAGGAAATAAACATCTCAGTCATGTTTTTTAAAAGTTGCTCATTTTTAGCGGAAGCAACTTGAATATGCATGTTAATTAGGATCACAAAATGAATGAGGTTGGGAGATAACCCTTTGCTCAGGTTAGTCTGCTAACCCTCTGCTTAGTCCCTAGACTAAGGCGTATGCCATCTCTTCTAGCAGAGATAATTTTCCCCAGCTTTGTAAGGCAGAGCCTGTCTCTTCTGCATAGTCCTCAGAAAGTGTTCCATGGTCATAAAACCCAAAAACTATCCATTAATATTTTCCCTTAGAGTGAATGAGAGGCAAAGGCAATAAAACAGCCCAAGCTCGGGTCTAGTCATCCTGTTCAGATGGACAGTTTACTCAGACACCTACTAGAAAGTTTTAGTTGGATAAAATAAATCAGCAAGAAGCTTAGAAAACTACCAGAATAGTTTGTTCTCTCTTCCTCATACAATTCTTTCAATTAGGGAGCTATGTGTAATTTTTGTTCCTTCGGTGTTCAAGTCAGAACCCTCTAGTGTCAGTGTCTACCTCTTACATCAGCTCTGATTGAAATTACTTTGTTATAGTTTGCTTTGAAGTTGGTAATATTTTCTTTTAGATGTCAACCTCGCTGCAGCAGTTGAGGACACTGCTACGACAGGATCACAGAGTTAAACATTTGAAACCAAGAGGAGCCTTTTGTTTGTTCTGAAAAGAAGCAGAGCAGTGCTGAATAACATTTCCAATAGAAATCATCACTCAACTGCACCTGCATTAGCAGCTTGTGGGGAGGAAGACAACCAGAATGCAGGGAGGAAAATTACAGCTAATAGCTAAGAGGAAGAAACAGATTGATGAGTTACGCTTTTGTTTCACTGCCCACAAAGGCGGCCTGAGACTAATTTATTCTAAAACAGCAAGTGTTTTTGTTTAATTAGATACTTAGATTTAGATACTGATTACACAAATCTTTATGATTTGTTTTATTTAATTTGCTGGATATTTCAGAGATGTGACCAACAAGATGCTGTTTTATTCCTCCAAGTGGAGACAAAGTATTGAATTCATAACAGAGACAGATTCTTTGTTGATTTTTTTTCCCAACCCTGGAGCTTTAATTAAACAATATGAAGAATTACAAAAGATTAAAATTTTATTCATTTCACAGTTATTCAAGTGTTACATGAATAACATCTTTATGTCAATGCGTTGTTAGTTCACTGTACTACTTTCAGTGCAAACATGTAACAATGACCTTTACTCCAAGAAGCTTATGAAGGATAAAACTAGAGATAATGGCTGGATGTAATTGAAGTACAAAAATGCAAGTGGTATATCAGAATTACACAGTCAATCAGTTTCACAATACATCATGGTCTGAATTTCTAATTAAAAAAAAAAAGGGAGGGAACTCAGACTATTTTTGCATATCACAGATCTAAACAGTGCAGGAATTCATTGGTGTCAAGAAAAAGTTGATTCTGCAGCACCAGAACATGCATAATATATATCTGCAGGTGTATGCCTAAACTAAGAACATGAATTCCCACCTGCCAATTCCACTGAGCTGAGAAGCACCGTAGTCCAGACCTTTGTACAGCTCTGCTAATCTTTAGATTTCTGAACTCTTTCAAGGCCAGTAACTTCTTTGTTCTACCTTGTAGAGTGAAGTTATGTTACTAGTTGATAATAAAGAGACGTCAATATGATACCAAATGCCATTGGGAAGGAGAGCTCAGTTTGAGGAGTCAACTTCACAGACTCAGGGGTCTCCATCTGATAAGGTTGAAAGGCTCATCAGCCTAAGGGAACTGTCCAAAGCAAGGCACATTTGTCCCTGACAAACAGTAGAAATTCTGGCACTGCAGAGGACTAGATAGATGCCTGTGGAAATGCCACTGGCATCAAATTAGGAAAAGGTGTTCATCTTGCTGGACATCAACAACTGTGCTCCAAGACCCTACCATACTGGCTTTTTGTTTTGCTTAGATTTGTAGTCATCTTTGGTCAAGTAATACAAAATATGCAAATGAATGCTTTAGTACCTATTGGCAGATGCCACAAGGACTGTCAAACTAATAAACAATGAAGAAAATATGCTACTCCACCATCTGAAGTTCCCATGCTTGTCCCTTCCTTCTCTCTACACAAAAAAAGTCATCATGCAGCACTGAATTCACTCTCCATTCCTCATGTCAGTGTTTCATTTGAACTGAAGCAGCTGTATTGAAAGGAAGGTTATTGACACAGACTGCAGTATTAGCATCCTTTTTTTTTTTTTTTTTCTTTTCTGGAAAGAGATGCATTAAACAGACTCATTGGAACTTAAATCAGATACTCCAGTCAACCCAGCTTTATCAATTAAAACAAACAAAAAAAACCCCAACACTGTTAACAGTAATTACTTCCCAGCTTTTTAATTGCAAATGGTTTAGAAACTAAAATAGTAAAATCAGATTAAAAAAGAAAAAATCATTTCTGGACAGTCACAAAACCTCTATTTCCTAAATTCCTTCTTCCCCACTATTTTTTTCATTTGTCATACTGGCTTGTAAAGCACTGCTGCACTCTTCTTGACCTGCCTGCAGGAGAACATTGGTTTGAAGGTACAGTTTCCATGATTTGACTGTGAAGGACATGCCCCTTCCAGTCACAGCATCCCCGAGCTTCTGTCAAAATAATCTCTTTCTTTATTATTTGACACTGACATTCTGGAAAACACTACTTGAGAAAAAAAAAAAGCAAACACACACATGTACACATGCTTGGGAGATGGTCTGCAGTGGGTGGATATATCTGGGGAAATCAGATGAGCACAGTAGCCTTCTATAGCAATGAAGTCTGCGGCACAGCACCATTATAAAACTCATTAAGTTTCATGTGAGGAGCAAATGATGTATTTATGGTTTAAAATTACTTTTGAGAGCCTTAATGGATAAAGTAAGTTGTTGGAAAAACAGCATCTCTCAAATTGCAAGCGTCCAGTCCCCCATGTGCAAACATCTCTGTTCACACCAACATTCACAGTAGACTGCAGCATTGCCTTACTGACAATCCAGGCAATGTGGGTAGAAGCAATGCCCACATTAGTGGTGCTTAAATGATATTGAAAACCACCGATTAGACAGGGTCATTAGGTGTTTTGGAGTTAAACAGCTAGTTCCGTCTTCTCTGTAAGTTTAGATGACAGTATTTTGATATTGCCTTTCCTACTGACTCATTCTTTGTTACAAATAATTCAGGTGATATTAGCTACTAATCTCAGTTTTGGCTTTGTGGGGCTTTTCTTAGAGTAATCTTTCTATGATTGCCTAAAAAGCTGACTAATGCAGTCCCAGAGTACGCCAGTATCTGTCCAGATGTAACTTCCTACATCCAACTGTTGTCTCATCCTGTATTCAGACTGTAGGTGCTCTGGAATTTCAAGTTATATTTGTTCTTTTTCAGTTGAGAAGTAACACAGTAGTATCCCTGGTAAAGACCAGATGTTTCTTCACGTGCTATAGTACTGGTGCTAGTGCCAGTACCTACAACTGTGTGTTCACTGGTTTAATAGCATTCTGTACAGTTATTCCAGACTTCTCATAGCGCAAGAATAATTAACAAGCCCAATATCCGTATCCTCAGACAAAGTCTGAGTTCCATGAAAGTCCACTCAGTTATGTTTTAGTTTCCACTGTCTTCATACAAGCATCCTGATTTAAGAATAAAATCTTCATCTGTGTGTGAGCACAATGGTACTGTAGCTATAGAAAAATTTAAGCCCACTCCATCTGTCCAAAGCAGAACAAAATATGAGGAGATACCAGTAAGTGTAGCTGAAAATTCTCAACTGTCCTAAGTTTCTGTGACCGCAGCTTGTACAAATTGGTTCAAAGTACTTCCCTGAATATCCTTTAATAGCTGCTGCTGCAGGAGAAGGCTACAGAGACAGACAAACAAGAACTAATTTGGACAGGCATAAGGCACCATGTTCCTGGTCTCTGAATTCAGAAGACAAGGAGCATTCTGGAGATGATGTTATAAAGTGTGAGCATACAAAAATGCTAATTTTCACTCTCAGTAACTTGCTGAGTACTTCATAAGGCATGCAATCTCTCATACACACAATATTGGAAAGTATTTAAGAATATTAAAAAAATATTATCAGAGGCAAAATAACAACAACTAAGATCAAGCCAGCATATTCAATGTAGTCACACTTTCAGTAAGTCCTTGGAAGTGCCAACCTCAGTTTTCAATGCAGAGTTAAGTTCTTAAAGAACAAAACGTCTATTGATTATTACTGAAGAAGGGCTTGGTAATGAATATAATGCAGTTATTTTTCTCCTCAAATCCCTAAAACTCTATCAGTCTATAGGGGTGTTTGTTTATGCTAGACCACAATTCTTTCCTATTGTATAGTCCATAAACTTTCTCTTCTAAATCTATGATTTTTATTCTTAGTTCTTCTGAACTTCTTTCTTTTTCATGTATGATTTGTATTTTTATATTTTTATAAGCAAAATGAAAACAAAGAACACATTATATGCTTTCCTAAATTATTTAGTCTGTATTGCATATATAAACATGAGGTATATATTAGTAGTACATGAGATATATATTAGTAGTGACTCATTAGTCTTTTAGCCAATAAGTATCTAAAAAAAACTCCTATCCCATTCAGCTTCATCATAAAAAGAAGACCTGAAACATATAATTGGATAATAAATCAGCAGCACTTACCCCAGAAATGAAACCATAGGGCAGCCAGACTGCTGAGGCATTATAACATATCCCTAGGTATCATATTTTCTGTTTAGGCTGAGTTGTGCATGCCAGTCTCTCAGGCTGTGTGAATAGCCAGGGAAAGCCTCACTGATAGATGCTGATGGTTTGAGGTGCCAGATTTAGTGCTAGCATGTTAACAAAGGAGGAAAATATGGCTCAGAAAAATATGGCTTAGGTTGTAAAGCTTTGGTAGCACCAGACAACACAATTCTCAAGGTAGCAGCCTCCCTGGTTTTAATTCAGACCAATAAGCTCAACTACATCCCCTCCTTTAAGCTCAAAAAGAGGTGCTTAGATTGCATCGTGTCCCCAGGTTCCTGCTCACAATTACTACTTTTGAATATATTCTTCCAAATGGCTGGAAGTTTCTTCCCTCATGGGATGATCTACATTACTACCCAGATCTTAGTGGTTTTGCAACAAACTCTTACTCTATTAATACAACAAACTGTAACCTCCTCAGTTGTAGGATTACAAATTTCTCAGTCCCTGATCTCACTACAAAATTACTCTGTAGAAGAAGTGTCAATGAAACAAGGGAGAAATACCAGTTCTGTGATGTTACAAAAGCCAGGCAGTTAAGAGTTTGTCCAGAAGGGGGTCAAATCCAAAAAGTGCACTGTTTTCGTCTGCGCAGTGTTCCCTTAAACTCAGTGATTGTAGAAGATGAAGTAAAAAGAAGTTTGTTTTCATTATAGTATGCTCCAGCAAGCAAAAAACAAAGGGGGAACAGAAGTTAAGGTTTCTGTTGATTTGTGTATGCATCTTTGAAACTCCAGTATAAGGGTCAAAAGTGCTCTATTCAAACGGAGGGAATTTTGGTATGGGGAAGACAATCACATAAACAAATTACATTAAAAGAACAAAATAATGCACCTATAAGCTTTATAAGAGAAATGACTTGTTAAGATGAAACCAGAGAACATGCCTAGTTCTTACAAATATCTTTACTAAAGACAATTTTATTCATTTTATTGTCCACCAACATGCAAGTTGCTTCTAATTAAAGAAAAATTTAGAGCTCTAAAATAAAGCTGGGTGAGGTATTTTTAAGCAGATGCTACAGGAGTGCTCACCAGAAAGCATAAGTATTCTGACTCTCATAATGTGCACAAGCCCATATGGCTCCTGATTTTGAAGTTCAAATATAAACTATTCTACTCATACTCAACATAAACAATAAAACTGCAAATTTACATGAGTGCTTGTAAGTATTTCTAATACTACTGGTACTAGTACTAGAAATATCTGCAACTGTGTGCTTGCCCAAGAGTCCCTCACCAACTCAGAGGACAAAACATAACACAGTAAAACATCATTACCCTGTGTTTTGCAAACTGCCCAATAGCCAAGTCCTGAGGCACTGCTGCTAGGCTTTGAGACCAGTTAAGGTGAATTTATTGTGGGCCATTTAATACTACAAGAAAATCCTGCCAAACCAGGAGATGCTGGTGAAGGGACTGTCACACACCATCAGAATTCAATATATGGATCAATATGCATTAGTCTGGTTTGATATAAATCAATATAGCATGCAGGAAAGTTATATGCTTTATACTTCCTAATCTATAGGGAGTCTTGTTTTAAGCAGCATCAAATGAATGTTATAATAGTGTTTGATTTCCTTAGCTATCAATTGATTACATGTAACTAGTCCTCCACCAGCTTTTTGTTCACACAAAGAATTCTAAGTAGTTACTTACTATGGTGTTCCAGTGGGGACAGCAAAATTCTGCACAAAGGGAATGGATGCTTAGCTAAATATTTAAGCTTTAATCACACTTGCTTCTAGTTGTCCCATGGAGAAATACATATAATACAATAAAATAACAATGCAAAATTGTGTAAGTGTGACATTGCATTCATCCTCTGGCCTCGAATGCAACCCTGAAAGATCCTCTCCTTGACAGGACAAGCTGAAACACAGAATCCTGTAAGAAACTGCCACTCACTAGACAAAGAACAACAGCTCATGGTATGACCTGCACTGCCTGCTGAGAATCCAGCTATAAATACAAGCTTGCTTTGCCAATCCTTCAGGCTGGGAAGAGACTGCTGATGGCTGTGCCAGAGGGGTTCCCATTACCCCAACAGGCAGTGTCACCTCCCGTTGCTGGAAACACCTACTTCTTTCTGCAGCATTGACAGAGCAGTAATCAAGAGCCGAGGCTCAAGAATTTGTTGCTGCTTAGTATGAAACAAATTCTTACTTGCTGATTACTGGTTATTGTTAATCCCAAGTGAGTATGTGTGTGTGTGAGAACTGGTCCTTTCACCATGGAACTCATGACTCAAGTCACAAATCATTAAAGGTGGTGTGACAGCAGGTCACTCAGAGCCTTGTCATTCTTACACTAAGCAGCACTGGTGAGATTCAGTATGCTTTCTAAGTGACATGGTATGGTTCAGGCAGTTTCAAGTCTCTGAAAAGTCTTTCACCCCCAGCATGGGATCATCCTCTGAAAAGTGGTCATGTTTGTAGGGTAAACTACCACTGTGACAACAATAAATGTTGCTGTCATCGTTACTCAAGCTTCACTTACACCACCTGCCTCCTGTAATTCCTAGACTCTGGTTTATTCACTTCCAACATGCAAGAAGTCCTTAGCAAACCTTGATCAGAAAAACTCTGAAAAAAACAGTTTAAAGTTGTCTGTCATCTTCCATACCGTTTCCACACACCTAATGCTGCCCTTGGCCAGGAATTTTAGCTTGTGGGATTGTTTATTTTTTACTTTACATCAACAAACATGGCACAAAATGACAAAAGCAGCTGCACACTACTTTGCCTCCTCTCCAATGGCATGTACCCAGAAACAAACAGCACTGTACAGAAACAAAGCAAAATACAGCCTTGCTGACTGAAAAAAAGCAATAGCCTTCTTATACTTCACGCTTTTTATATGTAGTAAATTTAATTTCCTGTTTAATTCAGCAGAATCTGTTTGCTTTCTACTCAAGCAGTTCATCAATCCATGACACTTGCAGTGCACCTAGAACTAGAGTCTGCAGTTTAAAGACAAAAGTAACACGATGCATATAAAGCATTTTAAAAAAATTAAATATACACATAATTATAGAAAATGTATTTAATTTGGTTTTGTGTTTAAATTTGTAATCACATTAAATTCAATTTTCACATCAGCAAACTGAAAATCTTTGAAGTTCTCTGAGAAGTGTTCCGCATAGGCATGCATGCCCCAGTCTGTTCCAAAATCAATACAGCTGAACATTAGGCTGAGAGACAAGAGAGATCATATTTCTTAAACTGATGAAAACTACACAGAAAAGGACTGTTTTAAGAAGAGACAATACATAGCCTTTTGGAGACCCTCTGATAAAATTTAGTGTCTAAAGGCAAATGCAAAATAATCTGTATATTTTCTATGCGTAGTGACTCTTGTTTGTCTAACTGTGTTAGTGGTATGAGATCTTTCTAAAGAACATCAGTAATGATGCAAGAATACTCTTAGGAGAAGTTTGAGGAAGTGGAATAAAGATTTTTTGTTTCCCTCAGGATGGAAGTATATTACTTTTCTTCAAAGACTGATACATGTAAAATACATACTTGCAGTTAAAATTACAACACAACAGAAGCAAAACCCTTTAAACTTCTGATAACTGAAAATATACATTCATTTCTTTTAATTAACCCAAATACTTTTTCTGTGAATAATGAATGAAAACTTCTCACAGTTTTAAGATGCTGGAACCATAGGAAAAATTCTTACTTACAGATTCTTTTCCATTAAGAACTGTGAAAAACACAGCTTGATTAATCTTTTCCAAGACCAGAAATGAACACAAAGAATCAGGCCGAGCCTTCTCAGTTAGTTCCTAGGCCATTAGATCAACATCAGCTCAGTCAAAAAGACACCAGTGGAAAACCAATAGGACTAATCTGACCAAGATAGTTCATCACCACCAAATAATTCAAGCTAAGTCCTTTTCTGTGTGGTTCCCCTGAATTTCTGGGGTTAGTAAATATTACTAAAGTTATTGTTATTTTTAAACAAGAAGGTTAATATTATCATTTATATTTCAAGTGACTTCTTGTCACTTAATTTTACCAGAGCTGTATTCACTTCTGTCTCTGATGAACTGAAGGACTGAGCTAGCTGATCATCCAAGCTGAATTAATGTATATTTCTCCCTACATGCCAGTGGTACCACCACAACTTCTTGCATAAAGGTCAACAGTTAACAGCTGCAGCTGAAAATAAAGTGACAAGGAACACCAATTCCTCAGATACTTGGTGGCTAAGGGGATACTGAACTCTGATGAGCAGCCAAGCCAGGTGTCTCTGTCTTAAAGCACTGCAACCATTTGGTGACTAACCTGATAATGATTCACTGAGTTAGTACAGGTACATAGAAAGAGAAAGACAGTTTGTGATTTGGCACATGCTGTGCACACTGAAGCCATTTCATTACAGAAGCATTCATGAAATATGCATGAGGAGTTTACCCTTGATTTTCAAAAAGTTCAAGATTCCACTAATTTTCTAGCAAGTTACCTCAATGCTGTGGCCCTCAAAGGAACTAACTGAGCCAAGAAATGATTCTGAAGAAATCAGATGCTTTCTTTAGCTTAAGAACACATAGAGATAACCTGCTTCTTCAGTCCGTAGCTACAATTTACTCTAAGAGCAACAATTCTCCTTCAATAAAGTCACAATGGTGTGAAAAGGCATCTGTGCCCTGGCACCTGTGATTAAAAAGAATGTGATACTATACAGAGGGCTGCACATAGGACGGAGAGAATAACCAGAACTCTTATGGCTTTTCTTTCTTTATGTTTTGGAAAAATCCTTTGAAGGCCATCACTTGCCAGACAGTAAAAGTAGTTTTCCTACTAGAAAACAAAATGCCCAAATTACTCAGGGTAGAAGTTTTTCAAACCAGCAGTTGGAAGTCTAGGGGCCATGGAGTCTGATTTAGATGCTGTTAAAGCCTATTTTGCTCACATTTGACTGCAAGCCAACCAGAAGCTATCACAAGCAGCAAGCACTCCTGAAAACAAGTACTAGAATGCAATTATATTCATATTTTGACAATACAGAATGAATACATATATTACTTCTATTTATCATTCATTCTTCACACCAATCTCATGTATGGGAAAACACAAAAATCAAGCAAACAATTCTGCAAATTGTATTTGTTTTTTTGCTTTTCATATGCTTAAATTCCTTTGCCTTTTACAGACATGAGCTGCACAGTGGTATAGGGATTAGGAAAACCACAGAACAGTTCTCTGCGGTGTTTTAAGAGATGTTTCTAAGCACAAGAGCTAGCACAAAAACAAATGTCCTATTGAAGGCAAGTGCCTGAATCATAATCTGAAATCTCCAACTCCTTAAGTGTTTTTCAATTGCTACAGACATACATGTTGATGGAAATACATCACCTAGTAAGTTTCCAGCTACTTTGACTGGTCCATCAGCCCTGTTAACAGAAGTGTGTTTCTTTCTCTTTTTCTCATTGCTAATGTGCTAATGGCTAAAATTTATCTTCCTCCAGCACAGCCCTGACCAGCTAATCTAACAACTAACAGTATAACTCCAGAGTGGCTTAAAATGCTAAAATATACGGGTTAGGACACTCATTTGCTTTCTCTTCAGAGTTCAGGGAATGTATTACTCCTACCTCTTTACACAGCAAAGGAATCCACATCTTTTTTTCATTCATAACAAAGTCAATGGGCAAAGCTGACACAGTGGCTTAAGGGAAATTTTGAGAACTGGCGTGTTTCAGAAACCAAATTACTTGCTTCCTACAGAACTGTGTACTGATTAGGTCTAGTTTAAGAATATCAACAAAACATTACTAAAGTCAGTAGGCTACAGAAAAAAACCCACTATTTACTTACAGGAGGCCAAGTTACCTGCTAACATTAACATCTACCTGCTAATATTAGGTACACGCACACACACTCACTCCGTAAGAATAAGCATTATGTTTAATTGATAAACAGAGTTTATATCTGTCCTTTTCAATAGGCAGCTATGGATTTAAAGAACAATCAATGCACTCTATTTCTTCCCTCTTGTCTTAACTATTGTTCTACATAGTTACAAATGATGAATAAGGAAGAGGAAAATTAGAAGGCAAATTAATTCCTTAATCTATTCAGAAAACACTGTAGGATTATACAAACAAATAAAGAATTACCCACAGAAGAGGAGCTATATATGCATACTGGAACAGAAGGAAAAATAATTGGTATGTAGCAAAAACAAACATTACTAACCAGAAGTAATTGTTTGTCTTCTACAATAACAACAGCCTTAATGTTACCAATTTAGATAGAAGATATCCATACAGTCAAAGTACTCAACTGTCAGTTGAGGCATCATTATTAAACACCACAATAAAAAAAAAATCTTACTTGGAAGTTTTCATTAAGCTACAAAAATTACCAATGTCTACCAATATAATTTCTTTGTCCTGAATAAAAAGAAAAGAGCAAGCTATGGGATTTTTTTTTCTTTACATATTCTGACTGTCTTCAATTTTTATATTGGTATGTGGGTAGGAGATGATTCTTTAACCATGAAATTCTTCAAATAATTATTTTCAGTTGTTGAAATAGACGCAATAGTTCATTTTCAGTAATGGTGCAAGTAAATTGTCTCTCTGAATATTGCTAGAAGAACAAAATAGTAAAAGTATGTAGCTGCATGTGTAAGTAAATATGCGTATGAACAGTCTAGAAAGAATTCCCACTGCCACACTAAAACATTTTATATATATGCTTTCATCACCTTGTCAAGATCTGGCAATACCACCTTAGCTACATATTACAGATTTTATCATTCAGAGGAAACAGAACATTCTGCATGTGCCTCAAAGTGACATGGAAAAGCTCAGGCCATGGGATTTTGTTTGTTTTTTAGCTCCAGATACTGCTTATCTGTTCAGGATGCTCTAACTTTTCAATGTTTCCTTATAAATCCTAATAACTGCAAAACAATATTCTGAAGATAGTGATGGAGCCAGCAACACTCACTGTTGTTCACAAGATAAAATGAGTGAGCTGCCCAATATCACACCAGAATTAGTGGCAATGTCAAAAAAAACAATCAGAGCCTCCCAAGCACAATTCAAGTCCTTTAGTCATGGCATTATTCTTATATTTCAAGTGCCTTGCTAATCTGACCTTTTTTGGCTCAGAAAATATTCG
Organism: Empidonax traillii; assembly: GCF_003031625.1. Lineage (NCBI taxonomy): Eukaryota > Metazoa > Chordata > Aves > Passeriformes > Tyrannidae > Empidonax > Empidonax traillii. Next base: position 127,941 of record NW_020955624.1, on the reverse strand, counting down.
TAAAGCTGAAATTCTACAGTGAGTGTTAACATTTCTCCCTAATAATATTTTAAACAGGATTTAACTAATCCAGCTAGCATAATAAACAATACAGATTTTCCTAAAATGTGAATTTATGCTCACAATTGTTGGGTAATGTTAAAAAATTCCTACTTTTACACAGCTGGTCTGATATATCATTAAAATATTCATTATTTTAAAAAGACTTCCAGATGAAGGCTCTGAATGATTTTAAAATAAGGTGTGAAGTGTGTCTACTTTTCTGAGCTTATTCAAAGTTATTCCCTTCAAACATCTGAAGTATAAAATGCTGCAAATCTGTTGACTTCTGTGTACAAAAAAGGAATACATATATGACATGCTTTATACTTGTACCCCTCAGCTATTTGTACGAGGCAAATACAGATCGAATACGGAAAGTAAGTTAAGGGGAGTTTGTTGCCCTTAAGAGACACAACTGGAGATACTGACACATGCACATTAGGACAGCCATATGGGGAGGATGAAACCCAAATTACAGAAAATCCACAGAATATCTGAATCACAGAAAAGGTGAAGCTGACCATTTGATGGCACACAAGTATGGATATGTAGAGAAAACACTCATCTTGGATGCAGAATGTTCAGTGGAACAATACACAATATTTTCTTATCTGCTCAAGAAACATGGATCACCCTTTTTTTTTTTTTTTTTTTTTTTTTTTTTTTTTTGATATCTATGTCAACTTTTAGCTCTGTGTTTGGGGTTTCTTTCTCCAAAAAAAAATCTGAAAAATGAACATAAGCGATGACTTTACTAATGATTTTTATCAGCTGATGGAAATCAGTTGATCACTAGGATTGTTCTACATGTTGTTCACATTTTGCAGGTTGCACATCAATTTAGTGATGCCCTTCTTTCCAAAACACACACAAGGTTCATAGCAAACTATCCTGTTAACTACTATAGCATTTCCTATTAATATTTCCCATGGGAAAGCTGTTCCGAAAAAGTGTTTCACAACAGCACCTTGGTAAAAAGAAAGAAAGGTAGGAAATGAAAGAAGCTTGTAAAGCCCACCTGAAATATACACAGTATTTAAAAAACAGATGTGCACTTCTCTGCCCTAACAATTGCTTTACCTTGCAGAATACATAACAATGTTTTAGTTAGCCCACCACTTGGCGGATTTACAATGGTGACGTATTGTATGTCAGAGAAAAAATTTTTATTAATAAAATAAATAAATAAATCCAAACAAATGAAAAACCAAAACCAAATAAATTATTCTCTGATAATTTAGGAAATCATTTACAATTTTCAGGTTTAGGATTTCAAACTGGATATTCCAGATTCTATTTGAAAGTACTGCAGCAAATGCAAAATAGAGCAATTTCTTCAGATAACATGTTTATCTGCAACAGCAGATAAGAATATGGAAAAAAAGAAATGGGTTGTTTCCCATTCGAGTGGAGATACATTTACAGTGCCATTTGAAACACTGTCGTAACTACCTTTATACAAGCTAGAGCTTGACTGCTTTCATAAATACTCATATATATTTGAAACCTGCATCGAAAGCCCCAGTTTCTGCCCATAACAGTAGCAATCCACATAGCACTTTCCACCCTCCAGTAAAACTAACTGAACAGTCCAGCTCCATCACTCACAATCATCTTTGAAGCACATCATAGAATAACCTCATTGCTTGCATCCAGATTTTGCATTCCTAAAATAGAATAGCTTGTTCTAGTCATTGATGCAAAAAATACATTTTTAAAACTAACAGTTGTACAGTAAACTTGAAAGCTCTCAGCTGAAATGGTATAACTTTCATTGGCCATGCAGATACAATGCAGCATGAGACAGAGCTCTACCCAAAGAGTGCAAACACAGCAGACAAGACAAAATGTGTTCAGTAAAGGGATAAAACTATCTACATGGAAAAGAGAGGTTCAACAGGTCAAGACAACAGCCAAACAGGGTGCAACACTAGCTCATAAGAAGCCTGATGATTTTTTTGACAGTTCATATGTTTCAATCATTGTATGTCTTCCTTGAGTCCAAAAAAGAGTCTAAAATAGAATCTGCCTTTCACAAATTCCAGTCTTATTCCTTAACTACAAAACTGCTTTTTGTCTCCTTTCCTGTTAGTGAAAATAAGACTAAGGACAGAATGGGAGATATGCCCTGAACAGACAGCAGTGTAGACCAATGGTCTATCTTGTTCTGTCTTTAGTAGCTGACAGCAGTCAGTTTCAGAAAGGCATTAAGCCCACTGAAAATTAACTAGCTTCTCAGTAAGGTTTTTGCCTCTTGAGACAAAAATACTTAAAGCAGTAGAAAAGATTATAACAATAATATGAATAATGTGTCAGTATCATTCCCACCTATGTTTAAATCTGAAATGTGAAGATTTCCCTAATCAGTCTCCTTCAGTTCACACACACATGAATACTCCACATGTATTACTTAAAGGCTGCTTATGAGTATTGGCAGCTCCTAATGCCTTTAAATAAAAAAGGCAAGGAAGCAGTTGATGGAAGGAAAAGGAAAGGATAAAAGGACAAGGAGGAATTACATAAACACAGAAGATGCGATCCAAGTCCAAAAGAGCCAGTGGAATTATTCATATTGATTTCAGAAGTCATGCTAGACAGAGTCTGAAAAGGCAGAAAACAGACTTCAGGTCCAGTGGCAGATGTGTTATTTTTCCAAATGTTCTACAAAAAAAGGACATGAAGTTTAAAATAATCATCTGGAAGACCAGAGTTATAGCTTATTTTGTTTTCTTTTAAAGGGCTTTGGCAGCTTTTTCTGACACGTGATACAGAAAGTATTTTCTTTTTTTTCCCCACCATTATCTCCTAAAAGGTACTATCCACACACATTCACGTCTATCTGACTGCCTTAGTGGCCACAATACCATAGCCCTTGGGGATGATGAAAATAGTGTCAGCTACAAATTACATGCCCTTCTTGAAAAAGTAGCAGTCAGTGAAAACTTTGAAAACCTTCTTGGCCCTTCACTATGTTCCAGTTAGGAATGAGAAAAAGGAAAATGGTCAGCAGTCCTTATCCTGATGACCATTCCAGTAGGAGCTATTACCTAGAAAACAATTAATACAAGAATAAAGCTCCATTCAAACCCAGAAACATGTTCAAATGCATGCTATCGTTTAGCTTGCTCAACAAGTGAGACAATGACATGTTCTTTCAGATCTTTATACAATAGGAAAAACTTAAAATCTGGGAATATTTCAAGGCTATATTCAGTCAGTAGCATCAGTGGTCTGCAAAGATATTGTTTTGCACAACATAAAAACAAATATCAAAAATCCTTTGTTGTGTCACTGCATAAACTTCTTGGCTGCACAATTTATGATTATCAGTTAGAAAAAAAATTGAACTTCTCTATCTGCTCTTTATATTTTATTGCATATAAAAGCAGTTGAATACAGACTGTACGTTGAACAGAAGACCACAAAAAGTGAGTTTGGTATTGTGCCCAGACAAGTTAGCCCTAGGACCCAAACCAATGCCATTTAAAGGCACTGTAGTATACTACGGAACAAGCAAGAACAGAACCTAAAAATCCTATTTTACAAGGAGCAGATTGATGAATAAACAATTTAACAAGGTTTTTAATACGTATTGGCTCCAAAACTTGTGTTGTGCTAATAAATATAATCTGTCAGCAGATATGGGGGAAAGCAAGAAGCAATAGAAGCAGAAATATTTCCCAAATCATTCCAGACTAAAACTATTATGGAAACTTTCCTTTTCTTTGCTGGTAACATGAATACAAGTGTTTTGTCCTGGGGCACGAGACCAAGTAAATAAAGCTGATGAGAAACAAGATAGCAAGACTACAGAAACTTCACCACAGACTGGTTTTTACTATGTACACAGACAGCACGTCAAACTGCTCCACGATCCCAGGTACTATTACCACAACACGGATACTAAGCAGTCCTACTGAATGAATAGCACCAAGGTACACTTCTCTTGTCATTTAGAATTTCAGTAACAGCTCTTGCCTTAAAGCTGTTGCCTCCAGTTGCTTTGCTTCAACCCTTAGCACTTCAGGAGCACAAGAAAGTGCTGGCATGCAGCTAAAGACTTCATTGTCACCTGAAGTGGTTTCTGTGGCAGGAAAATAAGGGCAAACATGGGACTGGATGAGACGATCTTACTGAGAATGAGATAGGTAGACACCTACACACACAAAACAGGATAGTAGGGGTGGCCAGGAGCATGTCCAAGTTTATTTGATGAGAAGGTAAAGAAAGGAGAGCAACCTTGCACTTGCCCAGTTAAGAGCTGCACCTCAGAAAACTGTATTAGGATATTCCTGGGCTAACTCTCAGTTTTACGTCATTTGGTCCCACAACACTTTCAGCCAGGCTGTCCTACCTTTTGGCATGCGTGCTTTTTAAAATACACTTGCTTATTTAGAAATAGAGGCAGGTACTGAAGAGGATTCACTGTAAGGACTGTATTTCTGAGCACTTCTAAATATTTTTTTTTAAATCTCACAAAGCACCTTTCTGCACAGTTTTCTTTAAGAAAATGTTAAGACCCAATTATTCTAAAGGAAGAAGCAGAAAATTAACAAGTGCCTTGCACAGAACTTCACCGTTTTAATACTCAATCATGGAGGCAAGAACACATGATGACTTGGCACTGAACCACTTCCTCCCTTGCCCCTTTCTCTGTGGTGGTACTAGAAAAAGCACTTCCTTCCCTTGTTCCTGGTGAAATCCATATCATTCTTTGTCAAGATGCTGGGAATGAGAGGGATCAATAAAAAAAGGTATCTGCTAGAAATTGTTATGAGTCCTTACAAAAATAAGGGATTAATGAGATGGAGATTGGCATCCCTAGACCTATCACAAGCTGCCTCCTAATGAAGTTCGGTTCCTGCTCATACATGCTTTGAATCTGTCAGTATTGAAACAGTTTTTAAGAGGCAAGATAAACATTTATATATGAGGAGAGAAGCATGTGGGAATACATCTGGCTTCATTCTCACACAGGGTCCCGTGGTATAGACCTGAGTAGAGATTACTCAGCACCCAGTCCAGAAAAATAGAGATCCCTCAAAGGGGCAGGTTTATCGACTCACAACTGTGGACTAGCAAAGTCTATTTCATCAGCCTATTGTTCACTATAAATGTGTGGAAAATCCATCTGTTCTTATTTCTCTGTATACACCAGATATGAAAGGAAACAAAAGCCTGTCTAAGCAAAAAGCAAGAGCATGACAGGAATACTCTTAAGATAAGACCTTATTCTCACAGAACAAACAGTCTCTTTTCCCTGTGTCTCCTATAGATGTTTGCTAACACAATAGAAGGTGGTTTTCTGTATACTGCCTCTCCATCAGATAAACCAAAACACCTCTTAGTAATAGCACAAGACAACATAGTTACTTGGATTGAGCAACAGACAGCCAAAACATCTTTAATTTATCCTAGATTTACAGTGACTAGTCTCAAGCAAGTAACTTCATGGGTAACCTGTTTACATGAAAAACAAGGAAAGCAGTATGGGTTTCTGAAGGGCAGTTTAGAAGAGGTGAAGATCTTTACACCTAAAGTAACAAGTGAGAGACCTGTCTCTGCAAACACACAGTTAGTTCTACTTGTACTTCCATTATGGAAAAAATAATACAAATTACTATATGAGGTAGAACTGGTTTACAATTCAGGAAAATTTATTTTAGCGTGTCTCAGTTGCATGGGCCACATAGTTGTTGTATCAATAGGCATATGTATACACACAAAGTACCTGTACCTCAGCAAGAAGTACTGATAAAAATTATTTCAGCTAAAATCATATGAGATATGATCTACTTCTGTGCAGAGCAAGTTAAGAACATTAGTTACAGTCCATGCAAGACTGTGAATAAACGAAACTCAGTGAATACTTTTTAGGAGAAGGAAGAGAAAGACAAAAAAACCCACATTCTCTTTGGCCACTTTTCCCTTCTTCTTCACAATTAGAATTTTTGTAAAAGGCATCTTTTAATATAGATTTCCAAAATCCTTCCTAAACTAGACAATCCAACAGCTACATGTAGTCTGCCATTACTAGATTTCTCTTCTTACTCCCCTCTTTAAATATTGTGCAAGATTTAGCTGTTTGTTAATATGAGTAAAGCAGCCTTATTACTGTCACAGAGAGCATTTCCTAACAGATACCAGAAAGTTATGCTGGCTTTTGGAATAGTTGCAAAACTGGTCTGACCCTCTTCTTACTAAAGAGGGTCTTACTAAAAGCTGAATTACTTTTGCATATTCAGCTGAGAGAAGTCTAGGGATGGAGCTGTTCTGCTACTGAGAACATTTCCAGCTGCAGATCATACCCTTAAGTGCAGACCAACTTTCACATGCAGAAAGGTCTGAGTGTTTAGGTGGTGTTCGAAACCCCATAGCAACACTAAGCAAAGAAGTGCTTCTCAGTCCACAGAAGTTAAATTATAAGGAATGAAGCTTTTAAATATCCATGGTAAGCACGCTCCCTTGGTATTTTACTGTACAATTGTATTTGTAGTTACCACTGAAATGTAGCTGTGATGTGAATGAGAAGTGGTTGTAAAGAAAAAGGATTCAGCTGCAAAACTGGGGACCAAGCTGGAAACTGCTAGAAACAGGCATCGCTCTAGTCATATACCACAAATATTTACTCCTTTATGTGAGCCGAGAATGTGACACAAAATCTCTAGTAGTCAGTGGGCCTCACAAGGAGTTTGCGACTTCCTGAACTAAAATACTAATTCAGAGGGAGACTTTTTTTCACACCGTGACTCCTCTGCGCTTTCTGGGAATTGTGGAGATTTTTTAAATAGTACTAATTCCCACTAGCAGATGGTAGTAGCACTTTGTCAGAGCATTATTACATTTAAGTTAACACTTGGAATTTTAATGCAACGGCTCCAAGACTTACTTCTCAAACCCCTCCATAAAAGAGCCATTTCAAAGCTTACATCTATGACTGCTGTCATCTACTGGCTTCAAACCATTTTGAGAAGTGGCCTTCGAAATAGCAGTATTAAAAAATGATAAAATACCTTCAAATTCAAAATGGTCAGGGGGAATTTGTGAAATGAACTGCAGCCAGTAACCTCCGTTGTATTACTAAAGCAATGCTAACAACAAAATACATCTCTATGGCACTTGCTCCTGAACCTGTTTCAGAAAACCTAAATGCTGGTTATTTCTCAGTAGCAGACGTTTGCTTACTCATTGTAGATGCCTGGAGGTGAAAGGAAAAGAAAACGGCACATGCTTGTTGTGAAGAGAGGATTAAGCAGAACGAAGGGATGTGGGTATTGGGGATGATTTAACAGCTTCCAAAGCACAGACAATTTCAATATTCTATTTGTTGCTCCAACTTAGTGGGACAAAATGATGCAAGGACCTTGTTTATAGAAAGTTAGCCTCTCTTCTCTCCCTTTCATGTTCTGGATGGAAGTCTATAAACCTAGTATTTTCTGAAAACACTTGTACTCCTTACTTGACACAACACAAAGAGCCAGTTAATTCTAGCCTCAGGGACATTTGGCAGTCTTACAAAAAATGGGGGTGAAAATGCATCCCTTTTTAAAAAAACTGCTAAAATCATTGAAATCCACAGTCTTTTAATGAACAGACATTTTTATTTTTTCTTAACAACTAAATCCTGCTGAAGATGATTTTCAGCAATAGCAAATTTCAAATGCTATCATTATCTACCTTCCCCAAGGAAGTATTTACCTTCTTCTTCCATACATCATTCCGCCCTGTCATTAGAGATCATTGAAACAGAAAAACATTTAAAAAACTTTTATCTCCAATTCTTAATGTATCTCATTTACAGGCAACACAAACCAGCTTTTGGTGCAGCCTTCTACGTGGGAGTTTTGGAAAGGGGGCTGACAGCTGTGCTTAGCAGTGGGAAGAGTTGGGTTGAGTGGTGAAGGGGTACAGGAAACATTTGGAGGGGGATAACCTGAGTGATGGGCCAGTCTAGCTTTTTAAGGGTACAGGATACTTCCAGGGAATAGCAGGTAAGAAACACAAGCTTTGCTGCCTTGAATGGGGGTTGGACAGAAAACCAGATTCTAACCTCAACAGGCCAAATGAGGACATATGCACAAGATAACTGAGAAAGCAGATCCATTCACCGCTCTGGAGCTTCACTGAAGAGAGGTGTAACTTCTAAAGCTAGCTATGCAGCTATTTGAGATGAGGAGAAAGCTAGTGCTCTCCCCCTCATTTCGTGAAAGACACAGCAGGCTTTGAATCCAGAAGGACACTGCATTATTTACCCTTTCCTTCCTTCATAAATTAGGTCAACAGTCAATGGAGCAGAAGCTGTAGCCATGTGCATCCCTTCCTCCTACTCGCCAACCACAGAAGCTGTGTTTATAAGGGGGCATGGTACAGACCAGCCTATAAAATAAACAGCTGCACAGAGGAAGAAAAGAAGATTATTCAAAGGGACAATGCTAAGGCACAGGAAGGTGCAATACACTTGGAGCCATCCTGGGAGCAGAGCAGTGGAAGTTGATGCTTCAGCACTTATTGTTTGTATCTGTGTGCAATGGTATTAAACGACAGAGAGATACTATGGATCTCACTTTTCTGCAAAGTAACCAGGTACAATTATCAGCTAAAAAACCCCAAAAGATTAAGATATACCACACAAATTAAATGCTTTACAGTAAAACTATAGAGGCTAGACAGGGAGAAACAAACCCTTTTCTAATCTATAATTTAGTTTCTTTAAAACTTAATATTATCTTCTAGATATATTGTTCTCAAAACATTGTTTGCATTATGTTATTAATGTTTTCAGTAATATTTGTGTCATTTCAGCGCCTTGCTCCTTTAGATCTCCCAGCTTTTCTTATATGCATAGACATACACCTCCTTCACAAGGCCTGTTGCAGGTATTTAAAGCCCACTCTGCAAACCACATAAGTGTAACGTTACCTCTTATTCCCTAAAAGTACCCTGTAGTCTTACAAAGCTAGACTAGCACATCACTCAGGTTAGCCCCTTCCATATGTTTCCTCCACCCCCTTCACCACCCAACCAACTTGTGCCACTGCTATGCACAACCATCCACCTCCTTTGCAAAATTCCCACATAGAAGGCACCACGAGAACCCTCCCCAGAGCAGTCCTGCTCCCCGAGCCTCCCTGTGGCAATGAATCCCCTGCCAATTCCTTGTTTCTTGCAGACTCATGCTGTCCTTTACCTGCAAACTCCTGCTCTCCTCACAGCTAGAAACAGCACCAATGATGTCCCTGTGACGTCACCGTCCCTGATGGTGACACCAAGAAAAACTGATCATTCCCTATCTAGCATATAGATTATAGATAGGACAAGCTTTTTTCCTGCCCACTCCCCTCAGCCATTTTATTTGATATATGCCCTATACTCTTTGCAGCACTGTCAAATATGAGAGAACTTTTTCAAGTAAATGGGCATTTCTCATGTATTTCCAGGATGCAGTCCAATTTTGTAACAGAAGAGCTGCTCCAAGGAGTTGAAAAATCATTCCTCTAGATTGTTTCAATAATATTTCAGTAATATTTCCGTAACACTCTAGAAACTCCACAAGACTACCTAATGAGGCCGCAGATACTTTCAGAATCATTAACTATATTTAAATATCCCTTAAAACAAACAAACAAACAACAGGGAACTTTGCAACATACATTGTTCTACAATCCCAAAAAGGGCTCTTTACTTCCTATCTAGTCTTCCAAAACTGTACCATGAAATATTTCTCCGAACAAATGAGACAGAGTGAGAGTGTGCATGTGCATAACCATGTGTACTAGGTAAAGCCAGAGAGTGATATGGTGGCAGCTGATGAGACAGTGACTGTTTTTATCTTACCAATTTAACCAATGTTATTGGTAATAAAGTAGTGTAGGTAATGATTATACACACATTGTTGGCCTTCATTTTCTGTCAATTCTTTCACCTCACAGCCCCAGACCACCAAGTTCTGACGTCAGCCACACCATGTCTGCCCTGATAGAATGTCCCTGTGGACATATCTACCTGCTTTCAACCCTTTGTACCCAGCAATCATTCACAAACATGAATGAGTGCATCTGTCTCTCAAAAGACACCAAAAGACTTGCAACTTTGTCTCCAAACTGTCTTGAGTCACAGATCCAAGCCCTGTCTTTCACTTCACCCTTAAATCCCCTGACAGCCAACTTTTTGTTTCCTATTTGTACAGCTTCTAGCACAGTGGGGTGCCATTTCATGATGTGTATTCTCATTATGACTTCCTGCTTGTAAGCAAAAAAAACACCTCCCAAATCTCTGTGTTGGTACTTACTTAAGGTGAAAACCAAGGCCATCCCAAATTAAAGAAAAATCCAGTCAAATATTTTTTAAAAGAATTTTTTGAAAATAATTCTTTTAAAAAGATTTTTTTTATAAGACATGTATACACACCCCAGTGCTTTTATCAACCTGTAGCATGGAGCTGGAAATTAAAGAAGTACATGAGTAGTAAATTTTTAAAGATATTTATAGCAAATATATACTGCAATCCTGCTTTGGTTCTGTATTTCACAAAGAGGACAGCTGAAGGAAGACTACCTTCAAGAATTATAACCAACTCTTGAAGATATGTTTATCTCAAAAGAGGTCAAATAAGTGTAATTCCATGGAAATAAAAACAGTTTTATCTGTCCAAGGAACAGAAATTTGTGTTATGATGAGTTTAACTTTTTTCTTCCTGGACACTAAAAACAGATATTTAAGACTACAGAACATGGTGACAGTTAGAACTTCTTGCCATGAGCTTGGAATACGAGAGAGAAAGAAATGAACAGAAATAGTAAAATGGAGAAATATGTGTATTTTAATATTAATAACAATAGCTATCACCTTTCACTTGCAGTAAACACACATACCGTCCACCGACTACAGAATCCCTGTACTCTACAGTGGTTTCACTGAGCAAAAACTGAATCTTTTCTATGGTCTTTTTCCCTTTAACAACTCTCCAGTACATGAAACGATTTTAAAATGTTTCTCAAATGCTTAAGCTGAACACTGTAAAGACTGCAGAAAGGCAAAAGATATTCAAAAAGAAACATTCTTGCTTAATAGTCTGGAGATATCCCCACTATGTGTTTTCAGTCAGACAACTTTTAATACTGATTGGAATCAGTGAGGTAACTCTGCAGTAGTGTCTTGTCACCTGAGGAATACAACTGACATCTCCAAAACATCCCAATGTCTCAGGAGCCTAGGCTCGTCTGCAAGCCAGTCAGGTGACCTCCTGCATGCTTTAAAAGCAAAGCAAGTTACTGTCTGTCATCAGGTCTGGGCCCTAAACACAGGTTTTGAGTTGTAGTCCCAAAGCAGGGAAGCCTGCCCTGTGCAAATTTTCATTTCTCTGTTTAAAACTGGGTTTGCAAGATTGTTATATCTGTGTACGTTAAAATTAGGCACAGCAAAACCAGGCCTGACATTCAGGTCTGCTTCTATGACATCCTCTGCTCTCTCCAGCTCTCATCTGGAGCTACTTTCCACAGCAGTGAAGTGGCGCTATTTGATTTTGATTTATCACAAATGAATTATTATAATGAAATCATCAATGCGATTTAAGCCTCTGAGAAAGATATGGTTGGAGTAACAAAAAAATTGTTCTGCAAAACAAGCAATTATTGTTAGGTTCAGTGGATACTGGCCTTAGCAATCCAACTGATTACAGAAAGTTAATGTTTTAAAAGGCAATGAAGAAGTAAGAAATTAAATCCTTTAAATCTGCATGAAAGATTCCAAGAGGAATTTTACAGTTATATTCACTGCATATTTTATTAGATATGTGATATTTTATTCATGGGTAAAGCAAATATAACAATTAGGGATAATTAGCATTTCAGCACAGAGTGTTATCTAATACATTAAAATACACATATAATTCTTCATTTAAATTCTGTATCCTCACATTTTCCCCTTTCTGGTTCAGAACTTTTCCATTTAGCATAGCATTTACAGGAATATTATAGAGTTCCCAAAGAAATAGAAACAGACAGAACTACTGGCTTTTGCCTTTGATATCTTATTTTCCTCCCCTCCTTGCATTTTTACTCATTTTCTTTTTCAGTTTCCTCTTGAACTTAGCTTGTCAGATGAACCCAGCATAACTTGCAGCAAACTTTTTCCCTTCCATCTTTTCTTTTCCACTCTACTCCCCCATCATTCCAAAACTAATGTGTGCAATGGAAATCTACTTTAAATCTAACCCTACTCTTACAAATCCATCAGTTTACAGTTGACTAAATCTAGAGTAATTGTCTCTGTACCAACTCTTCCACCATGACTGTAATGCTACACAGAAATGCTGTAGTTACTGTATTATCCTCTCTCATTAAGTGCCACTTTTTATTATGCCTTTTTTTTTTTTTTTTTTTTTTAATGCAGTTCTTACAGCTCACCGAATATCCCTTCCTTGAGCTTTTGTGGTTAGTCCCAGACCAAAGCAGAAAGAAGTCTCTACAGCTGAAGTGCACTCTGCGGTACAATACAGAACACAAAATATCTCCTTCTCTGAATTAAGTATATTATCACTGAAACTAGGACATAAATTCTGAGCCTTACAAAATTACAGCACTGCACAATTTCAAAGCCCATTCCCCTGCCAAGTTTCATAACTGTCATCCAAACACCAGCACATTTCATTTACTAACCTTCAATTTCAGTCTGTGTCCTCCCTGTTATACAGATCAGTTACAGCTCTCCAAGTCACATAAACCATTATTAATTATAGTGGTTGCAGGCACAAGAGAATCTTTCCCTTACTCCATCAGCCCTCTCAACTGCTTGGCCAATGATAACCAGAAACCAAAGCCTGACTCCTGTAATGAAGAATAGCTGGAGAAACTGCCACGACAGTGCTCATGGGAAAAGACTGAAGGACAGAATGAAACAGCAAGAAAGAAACCTTCTCCTCGCCCACTCTTCCTCTAAATGCTTCCATCTTAGTATCAGTGTTTAAATTACTACATCAAGAATACACAATTATGTTTTACCTTTGTAGTGGGAGGCAACAGCACCTCCTTTTCTCCATGTGCTGCTTCAAATGCACCAGCCAGCTAAGAACTGTGCCCAGGCAGCTTTGCCCAGACTTCTTTACCCAGTGTTGAGGATGGATTAACCAGTACTGCATCAGACTTACCTAGCACGCATTTAGCACATATTCCATGCCACATATCATATTCCACCAGCTCAGTATTGCATCTTTTCCAATACAGCCTACTAGCCTAGATGAGCAAGGAAGCCATAATCAACATTACTCTGAAAAAGACCAACGTAGCTCATTTTGGTAACCACACCAAGCAACAGTACAGCTCATAACTGCTAACAGACATAGTAGATGGTGCAGGAATATAATGTAACACCCTTGAAGGAAAGGAACTGAATCTGTACCCAGGAAGCCCAGCAGGAAGTCAATTGCTAGACAGCCAGTCTAGGGTACAGAATGACCCAAAGAAACAGGAGCTTTCATGACCAACTCCCAGTCGCTATGTCAGTTTGCCAGCAAACCTGCATGTTATGTCTTACTGTTGGGCTGCGACAGTCATACTTGCCTCATGACATTTCTAGATAACACAAATGACTACCTCTGGGGCTCTCAGAGATGGGCATCAGCCCAACAAGAGCCATAAACGAGACTGTAAGGTCTATAGGATGCACAGGTGTGCAGCTATTCACGTTTTGACACATATGCCAAGGTTGAATCCGAAATAAAATTTTTATTCCAATTTCACCAGCTTAGATAACAACTTACTCCTTCTGCTATTCAAACCTAATTGAGGAAAGAAAAAAAAAGTGAAAACTGAATTTGCAGATGCAGAAAGGTATCCAAATTTGCCTCATTACCAATGTATCACCCAAAGTCAACCTTTTGCACATACCAAGCTATCATATATAGTAATATACTTATATTACATTTTTTCCAAGTTTGATTATTTTCTTATAATTGCTCAAAATATTGATAATTTTTGAATATTATTTCCTTTTCCTACTGGTTACTTTTAAGTCCAAGCAGAAATGGTAATTGTCTGTGTCTAATAAGTTTTTTAAACGCTGAAGATATAAATCAAACTACATTTGGAGAGAGTGTAGATTACAAGAGTGTTACCATGCTGTCATATAAACCCAGGTAATCGAGAAAATTAACTAGGAACTGATAGATAAATAGAACTACTCTTTCGCATAATCTATTTTTAAAACCATTCATACTCTGTTGGGGGAGAGAAAAAAAAAGAAAAGAAAGAAATCAAGCAATGGAGTAGCAATGAGAAAGAATAAAACCTCAAAAGGCAAAAGCCTCCAATAAACTTAAACCAAAAACAGGCTGTCATGGCAGATTATAGATAGCTATATATCAAATGGAAGAAAATTATGTAAGTTCAAGTCTATATCTAGGGAGTAACCTAATGGCTTACAAAAGTCATCTCTTGCCAATACCACTTGCTTTACAGGACCGGGGAGTGGAAGAGAACCATACTTAATGCCTTTGTTCATTAAGTTAAATGAACCTTAGTTGGTAGGTTTATGTAGTCACAGTCTTAAAAGATTTTTCTCCAGTGTGTTTTTTCAAAGATGGCACTGTGAGAATAAAGGCTCTGTGCATCCATAAGTAGTGATATAAAAGCACACAGCAGTAGCAGTGATTGTCATGTCAGACATTTGTTAGGGCACCACTTGAAAATGGATGGTTGGTTTTTTTACTCTGTCTTTATCAAGGACAAAGAACCTGATATAACACTAAGAGTTATTTAAGAACATGAAAAGGAGCCGCCTGCTGCAGTCAGCAATCCACAGGCTCAGTTTAAAATCTTCTGAAGTCAACTAAGCAACTCACCTGGATCATGACAGATTCTAGATCAGGCCCTGATGACAGCTAAGAAACACTCTAGAAAGCAGTGACACCTAATGGCAAACATGCCTTTGGATGATGGCATGCGAAGCTACCCCTCTTTAGCTACACAGTAAGTACACACATTACAGGGACTGAAACACTATCAGAAATTTCATCACCTGGGAAAGCATTTTAGAAACAACGCACATGGAAACAGAGAGTACGCCACACATGCTGAGCATTTAAGTAGAACACAGTTACTAATAGAACCCACTTGCTGCTGAGCCACAGAGATTTATCTGTTTTTAAAAAATCTGTTTTGCTTGCTTGTCCTGTGCTGTACAAATATATGTGAGAATACAGTAATGAACAGTTAGTGACATAGACTACAAACCTTCTAATGAGGCTTTACCAATAGCACAGCAAATTAAATTCCTATTATCAATGCACAACACAATGCAAGCCAAGCTGCACTGTAGCACATCAGCTTACAAAAATAAATGTGGACACGCATACCACCAAGCAAGCAGACTCCCTTTCTCTTATAAAAAAAAAAACAACCCACACCATTTTAAAGTCGCTACCAATATCAATAGAAAAAACAAGCAATAGGCCCCATGTTGGAATTGCCTTGATATTATTATCTGTGGTACAGAATAGCTTAAAGGTATGAACCAAAACTCAGGACCCAGCAACGCTGGGAACTTGTCCAACACAAGAAATGCAGCAGCCCTGGCCTACAAAAGTCTAAAAGCCTTGAGGAGTAAGGTAAGAGCAGAACTAATTTTCTCTCTCAGAAAAAAAAAAAAAAATTAAAATCAGAGGTATAAATACATGTAGAAGCATATATAATATATATAACTATATATTATATATATAGTTATAAACTAGCCATTGAAAATAAAAAAGCTAAGGGCTGTACAACTGACTGAATACAACTGAAGTTACTAATAAACAAAAAACAATTTGAAGTAATCAGGGGGCCTGAACTAGATGAATTAGCTTTGAAAAAGTATTAAGAGTATTTTTCAGCAAAACTTTTGTACCATACTTTCTGACTGCTGCCCTAGGTGATTCTGCAGTACCTAATACGCACATATCTGCATCTGTGTTTCTACAGGCACAATAGGAAATCCATATGCACATGCAGATGTATTACTATGTACATGTCAAGGGAAAATAATGAGCACAAAGTACAAAATATAAAAGCACGAGACTATCAGCTGTAGAAGATACAAAGCATACGCAAATTGTGCAGTTGACAAGGAGTGCCACCTAATCCCTGCTTAATTAAAACACTGTTCTAAACTCCTGTTTAGGGAGTGAGGAGTGTGGGACGACTGATGTATGAAGAAAATATCAGGCAGTGTGGCTAATCTCAAAGACTTAGGAGCTTTCGAGCTACATAAATCAGAGCGACTTTTTGAATAGCCTCATAAAACACAGAATCATTGCCATTCCACTCACGACTTTCAGATTCTTCCTACAGCATACAGATCATTAGGAAACTTCTAAGCAATCAAGTAATGTGGGACTGATGAAATTACTCAATCAATGCATGGGCTGAGAGAAGGAGCATAATACGGAATTGCACAGTTTTGACAGGGTAACCCTGCCCCTTTCTTTTTTATATAGGGGTAACGAAAATTACAGTGGAGTCGATTCATTTCAACATTTTCACAAGAGTGCTTAATGTAGTCCTTCTGAACTGCCAGTTCCTATTTATAATAGCAGGGCAGCAGAAACATACAGACTATAAGCAGCTCTACCGATGTTTAAAATACGATACAGGAAAACATTCTTTTTTTAAAATGTGCACATTTGCATACACACAGACCTCCTCTAATGATCAAAAGCAGAAGCTATAAACAGAAGACATAAATACGAAAAAGCACTATCACAGATAGATACCAGTCACTGTATCCCTCCCACTGCCGTCACCAGGTCGTTAATGTCTACTCACTAAATGGTAACATTTTTTGGCATTGTCTGAAAGATGACTGATAATGCACATTGATACAGAAAACGTCCCTCTACAGAAAACACATAAAACATAGGCAAGCAAGAGTTACTGCATTATATAAAAAAAAAAGTATGTGCTGTTAGAGAAGGGCTATGCACAGGTAACATGTTATTTCTTATGACTATCTGTCTCTCCCAAACATGGGAAAAGATTTTCCACTTGAATATCCTAAAACTGCAGAAGGAGAACAAGATAATACATTTATTCTGTCTGTTGCCTAAGGCATCACTACTACCTCTGGTAGTATTTCTTTTTCCCTGAACTGAGAATTTTGGTTTTTCCTTTGGCTTTATGAGTTCTTCTGTAGTTAATTTGTTTATAGAGTACCCTGCTACTGTTCTTACTCAGTTAAATAAATACAGTTTATTACTTATGTCTAAATATTTTATACATAAGTTTATTTAGTACAAGTAGAAGAAAACAGAAGGAGGTCAGAACACCAGGTCACAAAATACAATGGTGTTACTAGGGGCCAAAATTTCATTTGTAAACTGTACAAGTTGGAATAGTTAGCTGGGTACCCATTTATTATTAAAAGAGTTCTAATTTCAGGTCATTTATTTTCAGTGTGCTCATTTTAGCAGACTTAAAGCTCTGTGTAACAATTATGTATTTTGCCATTTTCATGGCCACATAAACTAGTCAATAAAAAGAGCTAATCCCCTTGTCAACTGTACTAATTGTCTCTCAAGACAAATTAATTGTGTGAGAAGCAACTACTTCAGTTTTTTGGGGGGTTTTCCTGCTTTCAATGAGGATTTACTGTGTTGATGCATCTAATCATTAACAGCATTATTAAAAAAAAAAAAACACACACTTTAAAATGTGTTTTTCATCAACTCGAGGAGAGAAAAGCTATCATCTCCCTTGACGTATGAGCAAAGGCACGCAGCTTGACCAGCAGCGCTCCTTTAGCCAGGAGGATGGGTGGCAAGGGATTGCAAAGAAACTCATCTACTACACAGTCAAAATTTCCCCCCAAATCCTAAAATGTAATCGCTTGTTACAAGCTCTTAAGAAAGAAATCGTAAGACATAACTGTCTCCTAGTGTCGCTTTAACAGTCTACAACCGGCAACAATTAAAAAAGTCATTCTCCCTTTAAAAGGAGGGCACAGAGCACTGCCTCCCCAGTGCAATATTTGCCGCTCCAGTCGCACACAGCTATAAGAACTGACCCCTATAAAGTTGCGGTACCCAAAGGGAGCGGTGGCTCGTGGCCTCGGGGACGGGGAAGAACTAAGGGCTGGCTCATCTCTGCCCAAATATCGGTGTCCTGCAGGAAACCTCCTGACGGCCGGGCTTTCCAAACGCTCTTCCCGCTTCTCCTTTTCACTGAAACCTGCTACGGATCGCCACGACAAGCACGGGCAGACATATTTATAAAACCAACCCCTGAGGGAGCGGCAGCTGCCCCACGGCCGGGGCCGGCACCGCCCAGGGGACCTCCCCAAAACCCCGGCGGGACCCTGCCCCCAAATGCACCTTCCCCGGGGCAGCGCGGCGCCGGCCGCCCGCCCCCGCTCCGCCTGCGTGCGGTGCCTGCAGATGGGCGAGCGGCCGCGGGGGAAGCGCCCTCCTCTCCTCTCCTCCTCTCCCTCCCCGCACATCCCCGGCCGGCGCAGGGGGGCGACCCGTTCTCGCCAGTCGCGGGAACAAAACGCCGCTCGGCTCTTCCCAGGGATGAGCCCGCCGAGGGAGTGCCGGAGATGGCTCAGGATAACGGGGAGCGAGGGGGGCATGGGGGGCGGCGCGAAGCAGCCCGGCGCCCTGTCTCCGGCTGGGAGCGCGGGCAGCGCCGTGCTCGGGCATCCCCCGAGCTGCCCCGCCGCCTGTGCCGGCCGCCCCCCTGTCCCCCGCCGGCCGAGGGGGAGGCCGCTGCCTTTCTCCCGGGTGCCGCGGCCCCGGGAGGCGCTCACCGAGCCGGCGGGGTGGCGGCCCGGGAAAGGGGGTGCCGGGCGGCCAGAGCCCCCCGCCCCCGCGGCCACCCTCCCGCCCGCGGCAGGGGAAGCGCTCGCGTTGCCAAACCACCTGTTCCGCCGCGGGAGAGGAAGGCGGGATGGGGGGTTGTGAAGGGAAAGGGAAAACGGGCGGGGGGGGGGGGGGGGG